>NC_088418.1:54771665-55004165 GCF_034236695.1 Oncorhynchus nerka
GTGTGTGTGTGTGTGTGTGTGTGTGTGTGTGTGTGTGTGTGTGTGTGTGTGTGTGTGTGTGTGTGTGTGTGTGTGTGTGTGTGTGTGTGTGTGTGTGTGTGTGTGTGTGTTTTCTAGTGCATTATTTTGAATGAATCTAGCAAAAGCCGCATGATGGTAGAACAGTAATTCCCAATGTTCCTGCCAATTCACTAGTGACTTAGACCACTGAGAGGGAGGAGGTGTTCATTTGGCAATGAGCAGGGAAACCTGAGACCCTAGATGGTTGAACCGCTCACCTTTAAATAGACTGACCCACAATGCAATGTACCTCTCAGCCTCTTTCTTCTCACTTCTGAGTCCCTCCAAATGCATTCTCCGCTTCTTCTCCCTCAGACCTGCTTTCATTCATTCTCTCCTTCCTTCACACTTCATTCAGACCATCTGTGGCCTGCTCAAATCCCCCTCTTCCAAAAACAAGTCTCTATTTCTCCCTGTCACTCGATTTTAACTGGGTCAGCATGCGTTTGCGTTCCAACACTGACCCCCAACCTCATCATGCCCCTGCCCCCCTAATGGAGGAGTGACCGCCAAAATGTTGGACATTACGTAAGTACGAAGTCTGCTGGGTTTTCCACGGCAGGGTGCCGTAGGAGGGCCAACAAAAGAAGTGGGTTAGGCTGCTATTATCCTCACTGGTCCTTCCCGGACCCATGTTTGGGGGCGGCCATTATCATGACTGTCCTTCCCTGCACTGTCATTTGGGCTCTTTTACTGCAAACCAAGTGCAATTAATGATCATTAGCTGCCCTGTCTCCCCTCGTTCCCATCAAGCCCCTCCCGTCTTGGCCCCGGTTGGGGAAGTGGGCCAGTCACAGCGCTGTGGGCACTCAGGCATGCGCTCAACTCGATGGCAGAGTGCTGATTCCATTCTTTGCCACTAACAGGCCATTCAGCACGTGGGCAGGGGCGGGGAGGGACAAGAGCTCATTAGCACGGGGGGCTCGTTAGAGACCAGGGGACGACCGTCGCTGTGCCACACGCTGGACAGGAGAGGTCTGTCCCAACACAATCGTCTGTGTCTCTGTCTAATTATCTGAACGGGGACTAGATTGTGTCGGTCAGCGAATGGTCACATTGCACCAGAGCGTGCCCTGATCCCCGGTCTCCCCCTCCCCCTACCTCCACTGAACATCCCCCACCCTACTACCCCTCGCCCACCACCCTCACCACCCACTCACTGTCTCCATCCAGAGCAGATTTATCCGTTAGCTGTGGCGGGATGTCCCCGTATCCATGGTCATTGTTTGGGGGACAGGCCACGGTGAGCAACCACAATGGGCTCAGAACACTTTACCATCACGTCTCCCCAAACGCAGCATCACATGGGAGAGCCCCGCCAAAAAACACCCGCCACAGGGACCCAGACCTCCCCAACTGGGCCACCTCTCCTGTTTTTCTGTTTACTCTCTCTTTCGCCCCTTTACCCTAACACTATAGTGACACTGTAGAGATATCCACACAGAGGTGTAGAGAGATTCATTTGGACCGTACATGTGCATATTTATATGACAAAGAGGATGTTTCAAAAGGAGAGGGATTTTTACGTTCCTCTGAGGGACCAAAATCTTTTAGAGTTGCAGTGTCATGATTGTCTCCTGAATGACACTGTCTGTGTCTCTTTTTTTCCAGTGTATTTATGCGCTCCCTGATAAGCAAAATGGACTTCCATTCTTTGGCATTAAAGCTATACAAAGCAAAGGTAATGATAACATTTGGTTTGTATTATCTCATGCCTGTTGAATCAACATCTTCAGTATGGACGATGGTCTACCGTGCCTTCAGAAAGTATTCACACCCCTTGACCTTTTCCACATTTTGTTGTGTTATGACCTGAATTAAAAATATACACTGTAGATTAAATGTAGAGTTTTCTGTCACTGGCCTACACACAATAACCCATAATGTCAAAGCGGAAATATCATTTTTCAAAATTTCTAAAAATGTTTTCAAAATGAAAAGCTGAAATGTCTTGAGTTAATAAGTATTCAACCCCTTCATTATGGCAAGCCTAAATTAGTTCAGGAGTAAAAATGTGCCTAACAATTCACATAATAAGTTGCAGGGTGTAATGGACACGAGGGGAGACAGAGAGCTGGTTTCAAGCGCAGGGCGCAGCAGGTGTTTATTGCAATGGACCACAGGAGGAGGCAGGTAGCTGGGTCCAGGAGCAGGCAGAAGGTCATACACAGGAGGAGGCAGGTAGCTGGGTCCAGGGGCAGGCAGAAGGTCATACACAGGAGGAGGCAGGTAGCTGGGTCCAGGAGCAGGCAGAAGGTCATACACAGGAGGAGGCATGTAGCTGGGTCCAGGGGCAGGCAGAAGGTAATACACAGGAGGAGGCAGGTAGCTGGGTCCAGGAACAGGCAGAAGGTCATACACAGGAGGAGGCGAGTAGCTGGGTACAGGGGCAGGCAGAAGGTCATACACAGGAGGAGGCATGTAGCTGGGTTCAGGGGCAGGCAGAAGGAGGCAGGTAGCTGGGTCCAGGAGCAGGCAGAAAGTCATACACAGCAGGAGGCAGGTAGCTGGGTCCAGGAGCAGGCAGAAGGTCATACACAGGAGGAGGCAGGTAGCTCGGTCCAGGGGCAGGCAGAAGGTCATACACAGGAGGAGGCAGGTAGCTGGGTCCAGGGGCAGGCAGAAGGTCATACACAGGAGGAGGCAGGTAGCTGGGTCCAGGAGCAGGCAGAAGGTCATACACAGGAGGAGGCAGGTAGCTGGGTCCAGGGGCAGGCAGAAGGTCATACACAGGAGGAGGCAGGAAGCTGGGTCCAGGGGCAGGCAGAAGGTCATACACAGGAGGAGGCAGGTAGCTGGGTCCAGGGGCAAGCAGAAGGTCATACACAGGAGGAGGCAGGTAGCTGTGCCCAGGGGCAGGCAGAAGGTCATACACAGGAGGAGGCAGGTAGCTGGGTCCAGGGGCAAGCATAAGGTCATACACAGGAGGAGGCAGGTAGCTGGGCCCAGGGGCAGGCAGAAGGTCATACACAGGAGGAGGCAGGTAGCTGGGCCCAGGGGCAGGCAGAAGGTCATACACAGGAGGAGGCATGTAGCTGGGTCCAGGGGCAGGCAGAAGGTAATACACAGGAGGAGGCAGGTAGCTGGGTCCAGGAACAGGCAGAAGGTCATACACAGGAGGAGGCGAGTAGCTGGGTACAGGGGCAGGCAGAAGGTCATACACAGGAGG
Organism: Oncorhynchus nerka; assembly: GCF_034236695.1. Lineage (NCBI taxonomy): Eukaryota > Metazoa > Chordata > Actinopteri > Salmoniformes > Salmonidae > Oncorhynchus > Oncorhynchus nerka. The sequence goes on from NC_088418.1 coordinate 54,774,895, forward strand.
AGGCATGTAGCTGGGTTCAGGGGCAGGCAGAAGGAGGCAGGTAGCTGGGTCCAGGAGCAGGCAGAAGGTCATACACAGCAGGAGGCAGGTAGCTGGGTCCAGGAGCAGGCAGAAGGTCATACACAGGAGGAGGCAGGTAGCTCGGTCCAGGGGCAGGCAGAAGGTCATACACAGGAGGAGGCAGGTAGCTGGGTCCAGGGGCAGGCAGAAGGTCATACACAGGAGGAGGCAGGTAGCTGGGTCCAGGAGCAGGCAGAAGGTCATACACAGGAGGAGGCAGGTAGCTGGGTCCAGGGGCAGGCAGAAGGTCATACAGGAGGAGGCAGGAAGCTGGGTCCAGGGGCAGGCAGAAGGTCATACACAGGAGGAGGCAGGTAGCTGGGTCCAGGGGCAAGCAGAAGGTCATACACAGGAGGAGGCAGGTAGCTGTGCCCAGGGGCAGGCAGAAGGTCATACACAGGAGGAGGCAGGTAGCTGGGTCCAGGGGCAAGCATAAGGTCATACACAGGAGGAGGCAGGTAGCTGGGCCCAGGGGCAGGCAGAAGGTCATACACAGGAGGAGGCAGGTAGCTGGGCCCAGGGGCAGGCAGAAGGTCATACACAGGAGGAGTCAGGTAGCTGGGTCCAGGGGCAGGCAGAAGGTCATACACAGGAGGAGGCAGGTAGCTGGGCCCAGGGGCAGGCAGAAGGTCATACACAGGAGGAGTCAGGTAGCTGGGTCCAGGGGCAGGCAGAAGGTCATACACAGGAGGAGGCAGGTAGCTGGGCCCAGGGGCAGGCAGAAGGTCATACACAGGGGGTCCAAAAGGGCAACAGTACAGGCAGGGAAAAGGCTAGTAACATAGTTCGGGAGATCAGGCAATAGGTAGATAACAGGACATCTGATAGGCTAAAGTACAGGCAGGGAATAGGCAAAAGGCGTCATTAGTGAGGCAGGCAACAACTCTCATACACGGGAGTTATTCAAGGGAAAACCAGCGCTCTTAGCACTTTTAGTTTTTTGCCCGAGCACTACACAGCTGATTCAAATAATCAAAGCTTGATAACGAGTTGGTCATTTGAATCAGTTGTGTAGTGCTAGGGCAAAAAACTCAACTTGCACCCAGCGGGGGCCCCAGATCCAAGTTTGGGAAACCCTGACCTAAAACACAAGGCCAAATCTACAATCAAATATCTTGCTTACCAAGACAACATTGAATTTTCCTGAGTGGCCGAGTTACAGTTTCGACTTAAATCTGCTTGAAAATCTATGTCAAGACCTGAAAATAGTTGTCTAGTAATGATCAACAACCAATTTGTCAGAGCGTGAAGACTTTTTAAAAGAATAATGGGTAAATGTTGCACATCCAGGTATGGAAAGCTCTTAGAGACATACCCAGAAACACTCACAGCTGTAATCACTGCCAAAGGTGATTCTAACATGTATTGACATGACAGAGTATTTTGTGTCGATGTCAATTAAATCCATTTTAATCCCACTTTCTAGAGGCACTGTATATTCATGTGGTAATAATATTCAATATAATTCAGGTAGTTTGCTTACTCTCTAACTGTAAAGCCCATCTTTACCATGTATAGTTTAACATTTACCATAATCACTCTCATGAAGGTATTTTCATGCTTACATCACAAGATCTCTTCCAACCTGCGGTACCTCTCCCTCTTTCATGGCCCCGGGAGGGTAATTACAGTGAAATAAAGACTTGGTAAACACTTTGAAGGGCATTTCAAATGAAAGCTTAGTAAAACTAGCTTTTTCCAGAAGGACCAAGTGGATCTATAGAAAGAGAGCGAGAGAGAGGCTCCTTTTCGCTTTCATGGATTGCGGGGCCTTAATCTCATTAAAGTGCCCAGCGGTGTACCTCCCGCGCCGCTCCGCCCCTCCCTCCCTTTAATCAGCCCTGAGACACACTACCACTCATCTCAGATGGACCAGGGTTATAGGATGGCCATTCACAAGAGGCAAGGCAGCCCGTCACATTCAAATGGGGAGGGCAGGCCGACGGGGCTGCTGAAAGGCACATAGGGAACATGAAAGCATGTGGCCAAGGGTGTGGAAACTGAGCCTGGTCTAGGTGGAGGAAGGCTTTGTAATTATAGAGCTGGTGGTAGGGATAGGGTTGTTAACTGGGCTGCAGGAGCTGGAGGGTAGAAGTGGGCTGATTGCCAGAGGATTATACCCCCTCTCCCCAATTATTACCTAGAATGCATTTAACTGTGCAAACAGGTGCACTCATACAAGACTAGAAACAGGCCGTTGTAACATGAGACGCTAGGAGAGGCAAACATCGACCGACACACACGTACACAAGACACACACACACACACACACACACACCCCTGCCCTGTCTAAACCAAGTCCACACCATTGCATATTGAAAATGCCTATCTTTTTTTACACCTGTATTGACATGATGTTTGTCCCTCTACAGCAGCTGTTCATGTTCCTGCTGGAGGGGCAGTCAGGGGGCGCTGTGGCCCAGCAGGGCTGTATCAGCGCAGAGCAGCTCCTGGTGGAGCTAAAGGCTGGGGGCATCCGACCAGAACAAGAGGAAGCCATCAAACAGGAGCTCCGACACATCAGCTCCCTGGACCTGCTGGACTTCCTGGCGTACCTGCCCTCTTCGTCCTAATCCACAACTCGGTCATCGCCAACCCACTGGATGACTCCAGCAACCTGTGATGTCATCGGCTACACAGGCTTGACCCCTATCTGTCATTAGCTACCACACACTGTGGCAACAGGGTTCCAGGGTTCTCTTTCTAAAACGATAGCCAATGCACTTAAAGCTGTTTTTGAGATGTGTTTTTTTCGGGGGGGGGCACATTTCATGTAACAAGGTCGACATTCTGAGACATTTCTTCAAAGGGGCTTTGGAGACACCCTTTGGATTATGCATTGATAAATAGCCTACTGAAGGTGGACGTCTAAGCTTGAGAATGGTGCTGTCTATGGTACTGAAATATGCAGGGATTTTCAGTTGCGGTTCATGCATCGGTAATGCACTGAATAGGAACATAACACGTTTAGACTCCAGTTAGACAAGGGATACACAATTGTTGCTCATGGGGGGGCAAATCCTAAAATGCAAGATGCAGGTGCAACTTCAAACTTTTGCACAAATGAAGCATTGATTTAATGCATGATTTATGCCAAACCTTTGTGTGGGTTTTTAAGATAGGGGGGGTGAATATAATGGCTCTCCACCGCTTTAGTAACTGAGTAATGTGGCATTATGAAAATAAAATAAATGAAGCATGACCTAACCTAAATCCTCCTATGTGTTTTCAATCATCTCCCTCAGCTTTAAGTGAGAGGGTCCGGCAAGAAATTACAAATTAGATATGGCAGTTCTTTATTTAATTTCCTCAGGCTTGACAGAGTCGGGAGGAAAGCGTTAACGCACTCTGACAGGCGGTCACGGAATTGTTCAGACCATTCATTGCTGTTTTCGGGTAGCTGTGTCATAGAAATTCTATGATGCCTAATAAGGGTACCAAAGAGAGCTATACATACTGCCTGTCGTTTCTGTGTCTTGTGCCCTTCTTGGTAAGCTCTATTTTTATTTCATCTTTATTGTAACCCATTCCTGCAGTCAAATGATCAGACCGCCCTCTAGTGCAATCATGGGTGGAATGTTATTCTTTTTTTCAGAATGAATCAAAACAACATTTTTTTTACAACGGAAACTCTGTGTTTCTATGTCAAATGGTTTCGTGTTTCAGTCTTCTGTGATGTAGATGAAGTATAATGTTTGATGCAAACTCAAAATGTAATACATTTTCAGTTGCCTAATTATAATTTAAGGCCATAACCGTGTGTGAGGTGTATACTTTTGTTTCAAAGTACAGTAGATTTGTTTGACTACCAAGAAAGACTGTGACCCTGACGTAGCCCACTGTAGTAAAAGGCTAACAGGGAGTTCCATTGAGAGCAAGGTCTATTTACCAAGCGAGCCCAGCATATACATCAGTGACTAAATACAATATAATACAAATAGGCCTATACAAAATTACAAACACACTCAAGAAAACAATCCCATTCCTCAGCAAAGAGGTCCACAATCAACTATTTGACCTCCCCAAAAGACACCACACCACATCCGTAACTCTATAGATCGTTCCATACATGGGGTGCAAACAAACTGAAAGCAGAGACGGGATTTCCAGAGTAAGCCATCCCTGAGACCGGGTATGACTGGGTACAGACCTGGTACAGTGACTCGTATGTCTAAAGGTTATTAATGATGTCCGTGAGGCAGTGATGTGTACTGAACCTGTCACCAGTAATAAAATGAGGCGCTGTGTTAAACTGCATTTAAAGGTGTTCATGAAGTGGCTGCTGCATTCATATAGATGATGTCGCCATAGTCTAGAAACTATAGGAACTGTAGGAACGTCAATAAAATGATCTGCGTGCTACTATTAAGCGAGAGGCAGGACTTGTTTCTACAGAAGAAGCCCATTTTATTCTCAGCTTCCTCACTAAATCATCTATATGCTTTTTAAAAGACAGCCCATCGTCTATCCAGATGCCCAGATATTTGCATGCAGGGACACAATCGATGTTCACACAATCTAAAGTACATGTGCTCTAGAAAACATATACTTTAATACTAGTTTGAGGTCAATAAAGGTTTTCTATAAATCAATGAAGGCAGATTGATGATCAGATAGAACCTTGTCAACAGAGAGGGGTAGCAGGATACACAGCAGTATGCCCACAAGTGAAGGTTACACATTTGTACAGACAAACAAATATTGTTTATATACTGTAGTTAGTCAAATGTACAGGACCCAAAATCGAACACTGCGGGACACCCTTCGTAATATCAAGGAAACCTGACTTAACACCATCAGAAAATACACATTGTGTCCTGTCTATAAAGAACTTGGTCTCAGCAATAGATTTAAAATCAATATTTGTCCACCTAGAGAGTTAGATAATGGTGGATTATACACAATGCCCAGGCTTTATGTAGTTCTAGGCTCCACCCAAATCAAATGTAGGCCTTGTAGCCAATCTTTCGAATATATTCTTATGTGGCTACATTTTTACCGGATAAATCATTAATGAAATATCAGCTATGCTGTTTATCTTGGTGTCAAGGAATTGTATATTGTATTGTGGTAACAGCAATAACTGCTGAGCAATAACCCTTTCAGCTAGAGATAGTGGTGAACAATACCTGGCACTCTTAGACGATATTCCCTCTGGCAGCTTGCACGCAACAAATGGTTAAACTGTTTTTTTCTTCGCAAGGGCATTTGTTGAGTGCTAGCCGCGCGCTGCTGTAGGAAAGGCACACGCCGTCAGCCAATTCGATGCGCGGTCTCCTCTCCACCACTAGACAACCGCATTCACTCATTAAACCAGGCACGCGCCTCGAAGCAAACGCGTCCTACCTGTCAAACTCGATGCTTCTTGGCCTCAGGGAATAGATAGGTACCTGAACTAGACATATTGTCATCTAAAATATTTAATCGGTCTCTGTTTCATTGATTGAATCTTACAAACCAAGGCAAACAAGCCTACCAACTGCCAACTTTTGTAATGAATATAACCAAACAACTACAAATTATGTCCTTCCCTTTGATTATGCTTAATGTCAGTTTCAATATATAGCCTACAGTGAAGCAGAATGTTATGTGCGCTCTTTGCAAAACTGTTTGAATGTCTATTTTTTACCCTGTAGGCACCTGCAATTTACCACAGGTGAGATCATTTACACGTAGGCTAAACGAGAATAACTTTTCGAGCTTTATGTGTTTTCTTGTCATTGCATTTAACTTTATTTTCAGAGCTTAAACCCTAAAGTTCTATATGATTCAGAATCGAAATTTTGATGGTTTGTCAACGAAATAAGTCGGTTTCAATTACAAATAGGATTGCTTCTTTTACAGAATTGCACAATATATTAGAGGTTCCAAAAACATAGTCAGCTGATAGAATTCACTGTTATTTATACAGTTTCGTTTACGAAAGTTGTTTTTAGAGTTTATTGTAAGGGATTTCACTGAGAGGATGGCATAGACGGATTAACGGAGCCATTGTCACAACTGTGACTTTTTCAAGTGCTATTTTTGGGTGCTACATATTAGCTACATATTTTTCTCTCTCTGATATGCACGCGCTTGCGCGCTGCAGCATTGAGCTGGTGCACAACAGAATTGACATGCAGCATCAACACTCCTAAATTCATGACACGTCTCAGCTAGCCTAACGCCAGGCGAGATGTATTATCGCCCCATTAAGTGCCCTCGGGCTATAAACAGGGCTATTGGATTCTTGAGGAATCGAATTTACTATTGTTGTATTACTCTATTTGTATGTTAATACCTTATATTACAGAATGTACCGTTTTTTTTACGCATATGGAGACAGGCGTAAAATGTGTAATATGGCACGAATTCGTTGGTGGAAGTGTGCATAAAATAGCTTATATTTCTATTTAAAAAATGTAGCAGAAATATATTTCATCCCCCATTCTCCTATATCCTTTCTCCCATTCCATCTCCAGTCAAACACACTGTAACTAAAAGTGAATGTAAAATACAAACGTAAAAAGTCTGAGGTACAAAAGGAAATAGTAGAAAATGTTTTATTATGAGACTAGAGTGTAGAAAATATGGTTATAGGCTTTTCTCTTTTCAACCAACATGATATAAGTAAAGGCAGTGTGGACCTGGCAGTATAGCAATAGACAATGAATCGCCATTGTGCTCTGTTTGGACAATAGCTGCATAACCTTTGATCATCGTGAACTCCATGTACAATAACATGTATTTCCTATTAAATAAGACACATTGGTGCTAAAAAATAAAACGTCGGAGTGTCAAACCCCTTCTTGAAACCTCATTAATCAATGACCATACACAGAATAGCCAGCTGCAGAGCATCATACAAGTCTAAAATAGGCAAGAGGTAAGAGCAACGTATCAATATAAATATATACAAAAGAAAACATCTAAAAACAATCTCTTTTACATACAAAAATATCTTGATATATTTCATGTTTGATATAGAATTTCATATAATAAAATCCGCACATTGGAAGCATTTTAGAACTAAATGTCACAGGAATTTACAAAGAAGGGTTGATGTTCTTTGATTGGATTAAGCATAGTTTGAGAACAACATTTTACATCATGTTTTGTGTGCTGATGTAAAATCACTTTTGAAATGTTGTTTTCGTGGGCGAATGTGCTGGAAGGTTGGATTCCCACGCTGTCAGACATGGAGAGCCCGTTTTCTTTTTAGTCCTTTGGCGCTTGGCTCAACACTGGCCTGCATGTCCGCAGTTTCTCCGGTTGCAAGGCCGAACCTTTAGGTGGACTGGTTCGTGGACGACCGGAGCAGAACGCCAGCTCAGTGCGTCTTGTTCTAGAAGGCGCGAGCTCCTCTGTGATCCTCCCGAGCACATGCTGAGGGTTTACATCATTCAATTGATCCATATTCCTATAATAACGAACAAGAAAAGTAGGCAAGACATTAGTTCAGTTATTTTCAGTTCATCTTGAAAACGTAATAATGCAAATATTCATTATAACAAAGCATAATACAGTACTTGTAGAATATGAATGATAGGCCTATTATAAAAACATTCGTACCATATAGGCTGATGCTCAGAACCAGTTGGTGAAGTCCAGGAGTTCCTGCTCCTCGGGACTGAGAGGGTCGTAGGACCCCTCATCGGACGAGTATGAGGACACTGGAGAGCCTGCCATGGAGTTCATCTCGTTGGGGTAGTTGTTGGGCGACAGGACTCCGGACTGAAACGCCGCGCTCACGGCGTCGTGCTCATCCAAAAGTTGCTGCAGTGCGCGAATGTACTCCACCGCGGACCGTAACGTTTCCACTTTGCTCATCTTCTTGTTGGCCGCGCCATTAGGGACGTGTTCCCGGAGAGTGGCGAAGCCGTTGTTGACAAGTTTCACTCTGTTGCGCTCCCTCTCGTTCCGCCGCGCCACGGTGTGCGGCTGCTGCTGCGGCAGGCTGTACCCAAAGCCGGCAAAATTCAGCCTCCTCTTGCATCTTAGCAGCTCTGGCGAGGATGAGCGCTGCCTCTTCACCTTGGATGCTGACTTGCCGCTCCCTTGGCTGCTGGTAGGGCTGAGCTGGATACTCTGCGCTGCGGCAGCAAAGAAGCAGGAGGGAGGCATGAACTGCTGCTGGCTCACATTTATTTCCATCTTTGCTGTGATGTCCATTGGCACGTATTGAAATATAAAAATAAGAGTTGCAGAGAATCTCAGAGTTCTTCTTTTGATAGATCGGTAGCAGTGCGTCCTGCTCGTGGCGTTCACGTGTGGCTTAATGCTCACTTTAGCCTTGTTTAATGGGCGGTCTTGTGGGCTTCTGCCTCGCACACTCCTCAGTCTGAACTGAGTCATGAGAAAGGCTAGTAACAGGGCTTATACACTGGCAACCCCACGCGCTGGACCTGACCACGCCTCCTCCTCGTGCTAGTTGTATTCACCTTGGCTCCTGTGCTGTTGCAAAGCGTACGCCGGACGCGTGCCACTTGAACCACTGAACAAACAGTCACCAGATCACAACTGGTTGCAGCATGCAGACTTGTTCCAGATGTTTTGAGAAGTAATAGAATGTTACTTTTCATTCAACTCTGCTTTGCAAATCTACCACCGGATTGCATGATTACGCATGATGCTCCTCATAGAAAATGTATAAAAATAGAGCGTCTTTGGTTCAGAAATGCACCTTATTTGCTAGATATATTGAATTGTTTCATGGCGAATGAGAGACTGAGGGTCTTGTTTATAACATTTGGCCACAGTTTGATATAATTTAAAATAAGATCTAGATCGAAAGACAAATGAGGTGTAATTTAATAATTGTATGTGTAAAATGAGTAAAACGTGTCCCTTTATGGGTGAATCAAACAACTTCTGATTTTTTAAAAAATATATAATTTTTTAAATAGCTTATACAAGCGAACCTATTAGGCTCTACTAGCTTTTTACGCATGTAGATCACCAATTTCCCAAGTGGACCGAAAAGTAGTGCTGAAAGGCAGCTCTCAAACTCTGACGGACCTTAAAGGCGCTTATAAAAGATTTAAGATTTAGTTGTTTGCATTGTCTTTGCAGTCCATAAAGTATGGCCAGTATACTATAAGGTATACCTTATAGACCCCATTGACTGTAAGTTGTTTGGAACACTGTCGGGTTGGCAGGCACAAGCAGACCCCACAGTCTTGGATGACCCACAGTTTATTGTTAACACTTTTACAACCGCATTTGAATGCTTCGTCTTTCAAAGAATGGAGCTTTGTCCAGCAGAGGCGAATTTTCCACTTTCATTAGGCTAGAGCTAATCATCAACATCGGAGAGGCGAAACGGAAGGGTAAATCTGAGAAGAACCATAAGAAGGACGCATTCGAGGATGTTTTGTGCATGATTTGATACACCCTATTTTGTTACAGTAACGACTCGACACAGTGTATTTCGACAGTTTTGTTTTATTTTAAAGGGCAGCATAATAGAACATGTCTTTCACTGAGAACAAAACCAACCGACTCCACTCATGGGGATGTGTGTGTGTGTGTGTGTGTGTGTGTGTGTGTGTGTGTGTGTGTGTGTGTGTGTGTGTGTGTGTGTGTGTGTGTGTGTGTGTGTGTGTGTGTGTGTGTGTGTGTGTGTGTTTGAGGGGAGGGGGTAAATTGTGAAATTTTTCTGTGTTGGCTGTGGCATTCAAAATCAAGCCTGCATTGAAGAACCCAGCCCCCGCCAACTTTCTTTTCTTTTTCCTCCCTTTTTTGCACAGCAAGAGAGTTTAGAAAAGAAGCGTGGGTTCTATTCAGTTTCCCCTAGCCCCCTCGCCATCGTCGGCTTTCTGAAACCTATCTAGCATGCCCTGTCGGTTCCAGAGTCCAATTAGCGCTTTGTAAAGACTTGTTTCTACTGCAGATCTTCCAGAGGCAGGCAGAGCGCTCCCTCTATTCGAGGGTTCCAGTCATAGCCGAGTGTAATAATTAATATGACATCTGGGCGCCCGAGTCTCCATTGAAACACCTCTGTCTTTCTGCTTTTGGAGTTCACTGAGACATCATAAAACAAAACCCATAAGGGTTCATTTGTCCTGGGAAATAATCCCTATGTGATATGCGGGATTAATTTTCAATTTGTTAGCTGTTAAACTAAATTGTGGTGTTAATTTTTTTAAATAATGTGGTCGTTTGGGGGTCGCCCATGGCACTGACTCTTTGTATCATTTCTGCAGGTGTATTACAAAAGATCAGTCTTATAATAACGTGAAAAGCCGCCACTGAATGCATTCTGAAAGATACAAACACAGTGATCACGGTTATCAAAATTCTGATTTATCTTAACCAACAATTTCAATAAATGAATAGGTCTAAATAAAAAAGTTTGAATGGCATCGCCTATATTCAGCTGCATTAACTATTCAATTGTGCTAAAAAACTAGAGTTTTTAGATGAAAGACCATATCTGAAATAAGACATTTGAAGTGCACAGTGTTGTCTAGCTAGCGTACATGACAGTATAGTGGACTTTTATTTTGAAAGTTTGGGACGTTTAAAATTAGGCTACTTTAAAACATCTGATGCTTTTTTAAAACTTATTGAGTAAAAGAAAAGTGCTGTGCTATGCATTTGATTAATTAATGAGACCTGTCAGGAACATCTGGAGTGAATGGTAATGAACCATGCCATCACAAGGCATCTGAGTAATCTGAATCAGCTTCTCTCAGCAGTTAGCCTATTGAAGAGATGCTGAACTGAATATTTATCTGAAATTCCCTACAGTCGATGTGGACAATCATCCAGTCCTGTCTGTTGCCAGTGATGTGCAGCTGTTTAATGGGTCATGACTACCTGCACACGCACACACGCGCACGCGCGCGCACACACACACACACACACACACACACACACACACACACACACACAGAGAGATCACCAGTGGTGGAAAAAGTACCCAACTGTCATGCTTGAGTAAAAGTAAAGCTACCTTTAATAGAAAATGACTAAAGTGAAAGTCACCCAGTAAAATTCTACTTGAGTAAAAATATTTGGTTTAAAATATACTTATGTATCAAAAGTAAAAGTATAAATAATTTCAAATTCTTTATATTAAGCAAGCCAGATGGCACCATTTTCTTATTTTTTCTTATTTATAGAAAGCCACAGGCACACTTCAACCTTCAGACATAATTTACAAACAAAGCATGTGTGTTTAGTGAGTCCGCCAGATCTGAGGCAGTAGGGATGAACAAGGATGTTTAGTTGATAAGTGTGTGAATTTGACTATTTTCCTGTCCTGCTAAGTATTCAAAATGTAAGTACTTTTGGGTGTCAAGGAAGATGTATGGAGTAAAAAGTACACTATTTTCTTAAGGAATGTAGTGAAATAAAAGTACAAGTGGTCAAACATATAAATAGTAAAATAAAGTACAGATACCCCAAAAAACTACTTAAGTAGTACTTTAAAGTATTTTTACTTACTTTACACCACTGGAGATCACTGAAAACAGCGGCTCAGCTGCAGTAACTATCCACAGGCTGTTATGTGCACTGAAATGATTCCGCACTTCTGAGAATATACCAACAAATGTAGGCCTTTCAAACATGTAGGCCTAATATATAGGCAAACCAATGGTGGCTTGGGTTACTCACTCAAAGGGTCATATGGGTCAGAAGGGCCTTGGGTCCCTAGACAGTATGCATGAGGTGAAATAGTTGTAAAATATTTTGTCTTGTACTGCAGCACCCTCTAGAGGATTGACAGTGCATCACCCAAATGCGTTTCAAGTCTATGTTAACCTGATGGCATTTGTACTGAGTTTTAAAAAATTGTTTTATTTAATGCCCACAGCAGTCTACCACGTTATTATTTTAGCTCACTGACATTATAATTTATCATTTACAATCATAGAATATTCTGGAATTACTAGGCTACATGTGAATGTGACATTAGGCTATATTATGAACAATTGAATAATCAGCTAGGTGGGATTCATTATTTGTACATAAACACAAATGCAGGGATTATGTTACAATATAATATATTTTTGTTGGCTGTTTAATTTGGTCATTATTTATCAATAACTAACGATATCTGTATGATTACAATAGATATCGCCACGTGACCATACAAATCGCAAATTACAAAACGCGTGAAGCTTGTCTGGAGTATGCTTCCGTACTGTTTTTTTTTTTTATCACGTGTGCTTTGTTTAAGGAAGAGCGTACAAACCCTCGCGTTTTATAACTTCACTACAGCTTTCTGGTATTTTTAGTGGTTGATAATAGTTATCACGCCAAGTTTAAAAGCAGAAACAACGCTAAAAGATACGCTTTAAAACAGCAACCTACTCCATGTTTCTCTAACTTGCTTTTGGATGGTGCAAATTGCAGCTGTCAGTGTCCAGCTCAGCTATCAAACTGTTATCTGGTGATATGCGGTCCTTGAGCTATGTTCAGCGTGTTAGTTTTGATTTCCCCGGAACCCTTTTCCCTCATGCAATTTGTCTTGGTGATGCGGACAATGACTCGGTAAAGTATCAGCAGCTAGACAATTATTCAGGGATCTTTCCTTGTGTCCATGTTTTCGGACATTGGCAATCCTTGAAAAAAAATGTGTGTAGTCTCAATGCTCACGGCGTTAGTGTATCCACCTCTTAGGGCCAGTTATACATATTGTAGGCCTACCAATGACATGTATCAACTCGTTTTTTTGCCAGTTATTTCCCCCACCTGCGTGGCAACATAAATAATTTTTCAGAAGTCATAGACTGCTCTGCCCACTCTCCACTTGCCCATTCATTGTCCAGCTGTGCCTTTCTAGTCCCTGTACTGTAAATAGCAACTCCTGCTGTAGAGGGTCTCTGACTCATTCCCTCCAGTCACGATAAGTGGGTCAAGAGTGAAATGGTAGATGCCATAACAGTACTCCTATCACGTTCCTTGACCTTCCACATATTTAAGACAACATGTCTTATATCTACGGAAACCTTGACACCAGAACCTTGACATGAGCTGTTATTATTTTTGAACAGCTGAATGAACTTATTGTGGGTGACACCAGTGGAAAGCTGCATGTGTACAAGAACGATGACGCCAAGCCTTGGATCACTAGAACATGTGTGGGCATGGTAAGTGGCTGCTTAGAGGGCATTTCATCACTTCTCTGAGTTCAAATGTCAGCATATTTCAGTACAACTGTAGTGGCATGAAAGAGGACATTTGAACACCGCTGTCTGCAGATTTAGACATATTTAATGAATTATCTTTTTTGGTTTATTTTTTAGCTCACCTGTGTTGGTGTTGGAGACATTTGCAACAAAGGAAGGGTGGGTGTGCAGAAACTGCATAGTCCTCCAGTCAGATGAGGAATATTTGTGTTTTTCCCCCTTGCATCCAGTGTGTGCTATCACCTAACTATTCACTGCCTTAACTTATCCATCAGAACTTTGTAGTTGCTGTGGGTGCAGAGGGATGGTTTCACCTGTTTGACCTGTCTGCAGTGGCAGGAGCCAAGTCAGATTCATCCAGCCAGCAGGAGGCGCTGTTCTCTGACGACCAGAAACCCTGCTTCTCTCAGCACATTCCTGCCAACACCAAAGTCATCCTTATTAGCGACATAGGTAACCTCTCTGTTCTGCCCTAGATGTAGACACCCTCAATGCGATTGACCGCTTCTGTTTTTGACTGCTTTATTCTCAACTGTGTATGTGTGTGTACACGCTTTGCAGATGGGGATGGGCGCAGTGAGCTTGTAGTGGGATACACAGACCGTGTGGTGAGAGCGTTCCGCTGGGAGGAGCCTACCGATTCTTCAGACCTGAGCTCTGGACAGCTGGTCCTGCTGAAGAAGTGGCTTCTGGAGGGACAGGCAGGTCTATACACAAACATGGAATATGTTAATCAAAGACTGAAAACTCCTATCCTACGAAGCAATCTACTCCGGGTTTTCTAAAGCTTACTAGCTTCAGCTAGATTTACGTTCCAGCTCAAGCTTGGTCCGTTCTACGACGGTGGAAATTGCTCGTCCGCCTGCCGCTAACTCTAACAGGCTAGTAACTGCTCATGTCGCACATGGCTAGTCGAACTCTTCATTGAGACAATGCTGAAACATTCGTCCATTAATTAATTAGTGCCACATTTTTATTTGTTCTGAAATAAAAATGAAGGAAAAGTTATTTTGAAAATTCAGCAGGCTATGGTGTGATAAAGGATTTTAGAAGTGCCATCTTTATTTTCTAACTTATCGTTAAGGCTGTCTTTGGTGTGCTTATCAATGCACGAGCACCTTTCTTCCCACTCCTACAGATATTTGTTATTCATGAAGTCACACAAAAGTGTTACATTGCGTGACGTTTAAAATGCATTCTATCATTACTAAATGTGTAATGTGATATATTTTAACGTGACTATTTTGTCACACACAAAAAAACATTGGATTAATAAAATATTGAATAAGTTGTCTTCCTCAAATGGAGGGGATGATGCAGTTTTTGCAAGAGGGAGTGAATCTGATTTAAATGGTCCTCAACTCGCAGTCATTTAATTCAGGGTACGTGGAGTTAGCCTGCCCCGGAGCAGGTTAGTTCTTAAGGATTTGTTGTATGACCGGTTATCCCAAGTTGAACTCTGGCCCAACATATAAACCCCACATAACACTGGGTGACTTCACATCCTGTAAAGTGTACACTCTACTATTTCTAATCCATTATTTCCTCCTGTGACAGGTGGACAGCCTGTCAGTAAACCCAGACCTAGAGGGTCTTCCTGAACTGATGGTGTCCCAGCCTGGTTGTGGCTTTGCCATCCTGCTGTGCACATGGACACAACAGGGCTCCTCTGAGGCGGGGCCTGGGGAGGAGGCTCCACCCACTCCTGGCAGGTACATACCACTGGACATGCAGAGCACCTAATACATATGCAGTATTAATACATGTAGTAGACATATAACAGTGCTTTGGCTGTCTAATTATAGATAAGCTGTGCCAGTTCATGTTGGTATCGTCCTGTGTTTGTAATGTCTGTCACAGCGAGGGTCCCTCCAGAGACGTCATTCTGCATCTGACCACTGGTCGGATCCACAACAAGAACGTTTCCACTCATCTCATCGGGAGCATAAGCAGAGGCTCCAAAGGCGACTCCTCTAAATGCGGCCTGTTTGCCCTCTGTACTCTAGATGGTAAGTGTCTTAATTGAGTTGTTCAGAAGAGCAACGCTGCGTAATTCGCTAATCGCACCACTGACCACTCTAAACTTTTGTACGCAGTCAGTCTCATAACAGAATTCTAATGAGGATGTGTTCAGATAGGACATGTTAACATCACGTCAGTCAATTATCTTCTAAAATAATGAGCGAAATCATAACTGCAGTGGGCTCGGCAACAACAAAAAATCAGATCCAAGGTTTATATGACATGTGGTTGTGAAGATACCTGACTGACCTGTTTATCTCAACAGACATGACCCTGTATGTCCAGCGGGTTTCTATAAGGAGGACAACTCTGACAGGCAGTATATCTGCCTAGCCTGCTCCGTTGCCCCCTTAAGGGGAAAAGGAAGACCTTTCTTACTCTCTCACTAATTACAATGTCTAACAAGGTCACTCAGAACTAGGAAAGGCATGTAGAACGGAGGAAGGTGTTGTGGGTGAATGTTACCAGAGGAGACTGGTTGTGGTTGAGCAGGCTGAGGGCTCTGTGAGCTCCTGGAGAGACTATCAATATTTAAAGAAAAGGGGAACCAATAGGATTATCTTACTAGAGAGTCTGGGCCAGTCACAGATAGGCTAATAATGATGCACCAAGAGAGGGCTTGACATGCCTGTGTACCCTAATTTGGATCAACGTTTGAGCAATTCTGCTGAGGGAATAGTGAAATGTAACCAGATCATATTACAGCCATTTTATTTAAAACAATAAAGGTGATGCATGAAGATAATGTTGCAGTTTAATATGAAGATGATTTTTCCAAGTATTTGGATTTGGATTCAAAGCTTGTTGGTGTTTTCAGGAGAGATTGAGGGACAGAAATGATTGTGAATAAAGGTTACCTTCAACATCGTCATCTAAATGTCTCCATCCCTGAGCCCGAAGCAAGGAAATAGGGCAAAATTGGTGTCCAGCACTCGGACTGCTGCTGTAACCACAGAAATAATTCATTCCATTTAATGTTTTCCTTAACCTTGTGAAGAACCAGTGATCTGCAGGTCTTGAGTTGTTTAAGTTCTCTGTATTTTTTTCTCGGACTGTCGTATTATATGCAGTTTAAACAATACCCTTGATACCATTAACAATATTAAGCATAAAATGTTGGTCATTTTAGTATGTGATTAATGTGAGTATGTGATTAATGTGATTGTGTGTTTTTGTGTTCCAGGCACACTGAAACTGATGGACAGTTCAGAGCAATTGAAATGGTCAGTGCAGGTGGATCACCAGCTCTTTTCTCTGCAGAAGCTGGACGTCACAGTGAGTTTACAAAAACAATCTATGTTTTTTTTTTTTGGTGACCGTTTGTGCCTGTGCGGTTTTTGACATTGTGACTGTGCCTCTTGTCTCCAGGGTGACGGCAGAGAGGAGGTGGTGGCGTGTGCCTGGGATGGTCAGACCTACATCATCGACCACAACCGCATGGTGGTGCGGTTCCAGTTTGACGAGAACGTCAATGCTTTCTGTGCAGGTGAGACTCTAGTCATATCCCTCACCTATGTATGCCTGATTTGCGTGATGACTAAGCAAATGATTATAGACCCGTACCCCTTCAAACATTCAACCTCCAGCTGCGTACCCCCTCTAGCACCAGGGTCAGCGCACGCTCAAATGTTGTTTGTTGTTGCCATCATTGTAAGCCTGCCACACACACACTATACGATACATTTACATAACATAAGAATGAGTGTGAGTTTTTGTCACAACCCGGCTCGTGGGACGCGACAAAGAGCTCTTATAGGACCAGGGCACAAATAATAATAATAATATAATAATAATCAATCATTTTGCTCTTTATTCATCAAAAATTGTGAATAACTCACCACAGGTTCATGAGAAGGGTGTGCTTGAAAGGATGCACATAACTCTGCAATGTTGGGTTGTATTGGTGTGGTGGTTAATTTCTGTATCATCAAATGAGGAGAGACAAACTTATCACACAAGTCAGAGTTATACTTAAACTGAATCCTTATTAGTGAGAGCTTTGCAATAGCGATGGCTGGTTGGCGAATCACGCTAAGATGATTCGTTGAGAGCCCAGAGACGAAAGGTCTTTTATAGCCAAGATACACCACTTTCAACCTACATGACGAACAACAGATGTATAGAATGGGTCACAAGGTTAAGATCTGTATGAAATATACCTATAATACATAGCAGACAGTATCTGCTGGTCAACCGTTTTCATTGTATAGACCAGTGTCTGGCCCTCAGATGCCAAACTGGACCATCTCTCCCTGGTACGGTATAGAGCAGAAACATTAACTCATTGCTCTGGAATGTTCTTTAGGTTTTATCACCCAAAAGACATCGTAAATCTCCTGTCAGTGTTTTCTCCCAGAGGCCCATCCTCAGTAGAACACACACACACAATAGTTAACAGAATACTCTATTCTGTTGCATAAAACAACTATTTGATACAATAAAAGTATTATAACATAATCTTGCAATTTTTCCACCTTATTGGAGAGAGTCTGTGCCTGTTTAGATTTCATGCTAGTGAGGACTGAGAATCCGCTCTCACATAGGTACGTGGTTGCAAAGGGCATCAGTGTCTTAACAGCGCGATTTGCCAAGGCAAGAAACTGAGCGCAGCCCAATCCAGAAATCTGGCAGTGCCTTCAGATTTAAATTCAATTTTCACAGAACCGCTTGTTGCAAATTCTGATGAGGCTCTTGTTTAGATATCGGTAAATGGACTGGTGGCAGGGCATGAAAGGGATAACGAATCCAGTTGTTTGCGTCGTCCGTTTCGGGAAAGTACCTGCGTAGTTGCGTACCCAACTCACTTCGGTGCTTTGCTATATAGCACATTTGACATTGTCCGTAAGCTTGAGTTCATTTGCACACAAAAAAATCATACAATGATGGAAAGATCTGTGTGTTGTCCTTGTTAATGCAGACAGAGAAGAGCTCCAACTTCTTAATCATAGCCTCAATTTTGTCCCGCACATTAAATATAGTTGCAGAGAGTCCCTGTAATCCAAGATTCAGATCATTCAGGTGAGAAAAAACATCACCCAGATAGGCCAGTCGTGTGAGAAACAACATCCCCCAGATAGGCCAGTCGTGTGAGAAACTCGTCATCATGCCAGCAGTCAGACAAGTGAAAATTATGGTCAGTAAAGAAAACTTTAAGCTCGTCTCTCAATTCCAAAAAACGTGTCTATTTTTCCCCTTGATAACCAGCGCACTTCTGTATATGGTAAAAGCGCTACATGGTCGCTGCCCATATCATTGCATAGTGCAGAAAATACACGAGTTCAGGGGCCTTGCTTGAACAAAGTTAACCATTTTCACTGTGGTGTCCAAAACGTCTTTCAAACTGTTAGGCATTCCTTTGGCAGCAAGAGCCTCTCGGTGGATGCTGCCAATGTTTCACAACGCATCAGTGACATGGCAGGAGATGTTTTGAAACAATTACTGCTTCGCATACAAGCCAGTGAATTGTTACAGCTGGATGAGTCAACAGATGTGGCGGGCCTGGCACAGCTCCTGGTATATGTCCGTTATGTGGAGTGGGAGCTACCACTCCACTGTCTCCCTGTCATGTCTTTTGCGCCATCAGTTATAGATACCAACACATATTGACCACCAAAGTTAATTTAAAGTCACAAAGTTGTCCAGTACTTTAAAAATATTCTCTCCTGTTGTCCTGGTTTCCAGTGGTTTGCAGAAGAGGGTGTCTTCCTTAATTGACCTCCCATAAACGTAACGGACATATACCAGGAGCTGTGCCAGGCCCGCCATGTCTGTTGACTCATCCAGCTGTAACAATTCACTGGCTTGTATGCGAAGCAGTAATTGTTTCAAAACATCTCCTGCCATGTCACTGATGCGTTGTGAAACAGTGTTGTTTGATGAAGCCATTGTCTGTATAGTTTTTTGTTGGCCTTTCCCCCAGCATTGTCCCATCCATATCCGCAGCAGCAGGAAGAATGAAGTCCTCCACAATAGTATGGGGCTGGCCTGTCCTATCCACTCAGTAGCTCACCATATAAGACACTTCTAGCCCCTTCTTATTAATGGTATCTGTTATACATGTCTTAATACTTGAAACTTGTCTTAATTCTCGCTCAAAAAACTCCTGTGGCTTATTTAAAAAATTGGCATGTTTTGTTTCTAAATATCTGCGCAAGAGGGAAGGTTTCATTGAGTTGTGAGATAGTACTTTTGCACATATAACACACTGTGGCTGAGGAAAGGCACTACTCCCAATATAAGTGAGCCCCAAATCCATGTAGTTCTCATCATATTTGCGCCTCTTCGATGGTCCAACGTCCCTGTCTGTTGTTTGGTGCTTTCCCAGGTACCTACGGACCGTTAGTGGAATTCCCGCGAGAGAGTAACGGTTAATGTGATTGGATGTTAATTATTTGACTAGGCTACCTGTATTTGACATAGTGTTGTTATTTTGCTGAACACCAAATGGTTTAATTGTATTTTTGGTAGTGAAACGAGGCAACTCTGGCGAGAGAAAAAACTCACCCAAATGTACAGCCCCGTTGGAAAATATAATGGACTGTTTGAAAATGTGAAGAATTTAAATATTTTTAAATACAATTATTATTATTTTTAGATGGGAATCACATTTTAATTTGGCGTACCCCCGGCAGCATTGGGTACCCAAATTTGTGAATGCCTGATATAGACAGTGTTAATTCAGTATGTTTCCAGCTCATGTCACCATTAGATGGCAGTGTTGGATTTCAGGCTCACATAAACAAGCTTCATCCTCCATCTCAGGCTCTGTCAAACACTGTTTCTCCAATCTCTGCACGAGCCCCAGTGGCTCTCTGAGAGCAGAGAGAGGTCATATTGTTATCTAAAGAGAGGATTAAAGAAATGGACGAGAATAAAAATGTAATGTTATTTGTCACATGCTTGGTAAACAACAGGTGTAGGTGTAACAGTGAAATGCTAACTTCCTGGGCGCTTTCCAACAGCGCAGAGGATAATAGAAATAATAATAATACCACAGGGAATAAATGCGGAATGTGTAACGATGAACGCATGTTGAAGCTACAGACAGGACTTAATCTTCAAGCACACTGCCTGCATTCTACAGTGCTATCAGAGTTAGTGTGTGAACAACACACGCTCAGGGCTCATCCATGCTTTGTCTCTGTGGTCATTGGAGTGCATTAGCTCAGCCTCACCACTGTTGGCATTGCTTGCGAGCCAGTGTTCACAGGTGTGTTCACAGGTGTGTTCACAGGTGTGTTCACAGGTGTGTTCACAGTGATGAGCAAATATTTTCTTACGTACTAAAATAAATAAAAATGCATTGGTAATTTGGTGCTTGTTTTTAAGCACTTCATGGTAAGGTCTGTCTGTACCTGTTGTATTCGGCACATGTAACAAATCAAATCTGATTTATTTAATTTGAACAATCTTATTTCTAAGCATCTCCTATTGTCACAATGTATATTTTACTGTAATGACTAGGGCCTGGAGTTTCTCCTGATTAGGACATGTGATTAGGGAAAACTCAGGCCCCTAGTCATGGAATATGTGGAATATGTTCTTCCCTGTGGTCTTACATGTTGGTGTTTAACAGGTCAGTACACCTGTAAGGATGGCAAGAACAGCCCCTGTCTGGTGTACGTCAGCTTCAACCACAAGATCTATGTGTACTGGAGGGTGGAGCTGGAGCGCATGGAGCCCACCCATCTCCTTAGGGTCCTGGAGGAGAGGCCAGAGTTCAAGGCCCGGCTGGAGCAACTGGGAGTGGGTGAGTTGGAGTTAGACAACAATGTAAACCTAAAAGCTACTCTCATTCAAATCATATCTAGAATTGTTTGTGTTGGGTCTAACCTCATCCCCAGCCTTATTAGAGAGAGCTGACAGGTGGACTAAGTAGGTTGAAATACATCTTGCATGTCATTTAATTAGACCACTGCACCAGGTAGAAGCTCCTGGTTTTCCCTGTCCAGCATGTTGTTTAGTTCCCCATTAACTCTGCTAATGCTACCTGACACATAAACAGTGCATCTACTGTCCTATGTTCATGTCCTCTAACTAAGAGTAAGGGAAACAGATTAAATGTGTGTGTCCTCTACTCGTCTACATGCATGTAAAACCTGTCCCTGCCAGCAGACTGTTGTTCTGATGCGTGACTGGAGAATTTATAGAGGCAGAGGCTGGAATCCACACATTCACTCCTATGGAGCAGAGGGAACCACTCTCTTCATGTCGCTCGCTCTGCCTCTCTCTTCATCTCGCTCGCTCTGCCTCTCTCTTCTTCGCTCTCTCTATCCCAGGGGAATTCTCTCTCAGCAGGCTAGCAACACTGTCAAACACTGCCCAGATTCACAAACACATCACACACAATCATAATGGTGTCTTTTTGTAGGCACCAGTCTGCCATGGTTCATGGGCAAAGCCTATGGGTAAATGAATGGAGTTTTGGGATAAACGCGCCGAAAATAAGGTTGGTGGTAAACACAGGCTTAGGGGATCTTGTTCTATGAGATAATCTTCATCCGCTAATATCACTTTTTGTGAATTCTGAAGCATTTATGTCATCCCAAAAATAAAAGGCTTCATAATTCATAAAGGTCACGTTAACGGCCTGATATTATCTCCTCAAACAAAACGTATAAGATCTCCTAAGCCCGTGTTAACCTTATTTTCAGCGTTTATCCCAAAACCCCATTCTTTCCCATTCATTTTCCCCATAGAAACGAACCAGAGGTATCTCATTTCAGTTTTTTAGGACGACAAGCTGCCAAGCTCTATTCAGGCTTCTCTTTCTGCTCCGTGGGCACTATCTCCATCTGTCCCTGGGCTGCCCCACTAATGAATGACATAGACTGCACTACATAATACAGTAGCTAGCTTTCTGTCTATGTTTGTGTTGCATATGCATGTACTGTGTGACTGTTCGTTTGTACTATACTCTGCTGCTCTACATGGCCCTCTCTGTAGGAGCCAGTAGCTGCTGTGCTCTCTGAGTGACAGATGGTCCAGCTCCCTGACCCAGTGGAGGCTGCTGGGGGGAGGACGGCTCATAATGATGGCCGGAACAGAGCAAATGGAATGGCATCAAACACCTGGAAACCATGTGTTTGATGTATTTGATACCATTCCACTTATTTTTTTCTTCAATGTTTTTGATTATATAGTCTGCAGATAGCCATTTCATGTAGGCCTCATTCATATTTTTTTTTTAAATGTACTGATGACAGATTTCCTAACAGCAGCTAAGCCTAGTAGCTTCCTGTTCCTGCAGCGTGTTAATAATTGAACCCCTGGGCGTGTTGGTGCTCCTTCCTGCGATTTCAGAGAACTGTTACCTAACTCATCATGAGACACATAGTGGTCATGGAGACTGAGGAGGGGGTAGGGACAGAGAGGGGGGGTAGGGACAGAGAGCGGGGGGGGCAGAGAGGGGGGGCAGAGGGAGAGGGGGTAGGGACAGACAGAGGGGGGACAGACAGACAGAGAGAGGGGGTAGGGACAGAGCGAGAGAGAGAGGGTAGGGACAGAGAGAGAGAGAGAGGGGGTAGGGACAGAGAGAGAGAGGGGGGTAGGGACAGAGAGAGGGGGGGCAGAGAGGGGGGGCAGAGGGAGAGGGGGTAGGGACAGACAGAGGGGGACAGACAGACAGAGAGGGGGGGAGAGAGAGAGAGAGAGAGAGAGAGAGAGAGAGAGAGGAGAGAGAGTAGGGACAGAGAGAGAGAGAGAGGGTAGGGACAGAGAGAGAGAGAGGGGGTAGGGACAGAGAGAGAGAGAGGGGGTAGGGACAGAGAGAGAGAGGGGGGGGGTAGGGACAGAGAGCGGGAGGGGCTAAACCCAGCTAGCAGTGTGACATCAGCTTATTGCTGATAGAGAGCGCTGCCTGTATGTGTGTGAAGCTGTCGCCTGTCACCAAGTCTGAGTTCCACACAATGGTAGGCATCTTCACTCACACAAATAACAACCAAACACATCCCCCTTCTCTCACTCTGTCGACAGAACTGAGATATTATTATATATGAGTCATTGCTTAATAGCAAGGAAGATAGTAAAGTAAATGTATCTACAGTGTGTTTTATGTTTATCTAGAAGCTTCTTTTCTCTGGCTTCACAATGTGACAATGCATGATAATTCTGGCTGTTGCTGTACAGGTAAAAGCAAGACACCGTGAGGAGAGAGGCATATTTGTTATACCTATGGGGACTTTTATCTCTCTCTGCTTGTGTTTATTTCAGCTGTAAATGAATAATCTGAATGTCTTCTCAGCAGCGTTGCCATGCAGACGGTACAGTTGACTTTGTACCACCACTCTCAGGTGTTTCACTGTGGCAAGCTGAAACATTTATGTTAAGTGACCTGTGTACCTGTCTGCAGTATGTCATTACTATGTAAATATGGGTTTGAACAACACTTACAAAGTTGGACCCTCAACAAGAAAGCTCAGACATGCAGCTACTACATACTACCAGTCTGCATCTCTTGATTTAACATCCTGCCCTAATGCATTTTCTTTAAGGGGCCAGCTATATGAAGGGTCCATCCGTAATGCATGGCATCCTGCTTCTGCATGATGATGTCACACTTTTTCTGCATTACCTTCCCTAAGCAACCATGGTCATGCATTCTAAACTCCCCAGTTTAAGTGAATGCCGGTAGAAGAGCTCCTCAGAGCAGCAGGGAGCTCCTTCACTGGCTGAGCTGTCATTTATGATTCATCTAAAGCAGTGCTCTCATCTGCATTTCAAAACCCACTCTGACTCAACCCCACTAAAGACAGTTTAGTACAGAGCAGTCCCAGCTCCCTCAGAGGGACTCGAACCTGCAACCTTTCAATCAGAAGGCGGGTCATATGATCATTGTCTGGTCAAGGGTCATAGCCACCATTTGTGTCTCTGACAGACGCTGAGGACAGGGAGGCCGTGAGAGAGCTGGTGGGAGACACACTCTATGGACACACGCTGAAGAAGCAGGCCGGATGACCTTAACACGACCCTCTCCACTCCTCCAACCCCCCCCCCCCCCCCCCTCTTTCTCCTCGTTTATGTAAATATTCTGAATAAAGGCTGAATCACACTGACTGTTAGTTGTCTCATGTTTTTGGTAGAATCTTATTATGAAACGTGTCCGGTTTGTCTAGCTCAGCTTGTATCTATTTCATACTGTCTCAGATCTCCCTTCTGGCATAGTTATTGGTATTCCAAGCACCAGATTGGTTTAGAAATAGGGTCTGGAAGACACATTGAAGTGATATATGCTCTCAATGTGAATAACCTGTATAGGTTCAACCACCAATATTTATTCCTGGTTTTTGATCTTGTAAGTTATACCAAATGTCAGCCATTTTAGTCCCTTTCTTTCTGTCTTTTTGTTCTTTGATCCTCAAGGATCTGGAGAGGTACTGATGTTGCATAATACCAACAGCGTTATGTAACTTGACCATCAGCAGCAAGACTGTACTCTTGTTTGTCAGTTTTGTATTGCAGATGACTTCTAAGTCGAGGCAACAAGCGTAAACACTGGCTGACTGCTGGATGGGTCTATAGGGGAATCCTCCTTTCTCCCAAAGGGAATATCCTATATCAGCCTCTAGTCTGTCTACTCTGGTTCTCATGTATTATAAATGAGGAGGGACGAGTGGAGGACTCAGTGGCTGCCTCAAGTGTGTGTGTCTAGACTCTGGGCTCAGGTGTCTCTTGTGTATCCTACTCTGGAGCTCTCCCCTCCTTTATGGGCCAAAGCCCTGCAGTGCAGTATGTACCAAAGCAGGGACACTTTTTAATCTGTTTAGTTTCACTTCTCCATGTTAGAAGTTGCATACAGGTAGCTGCCAAAATAATGGAAAAAAAAGCTTAGTGTCATGTAAAGAAAAATCTGGGTAGGCCATTATTTCGCCTACCATAGCTATGACCCCATAGGATGGCAATGCCCCCATCCACGGCATTTTTCACCACCATTAACAAAACACCAAAGTTGGAATTTCTTGTGGAGGAGGGGTGTCGCATCCCCCCCAACAGAGTTCCAGAAACCTGTAGAATCTTTGCCAAGGGGCATCGATGCTGTGCTGGCTCGTTGTGACCCAACGCCCTATTAAGACACTTTATGTTGGTGTTTCCTTTATTTTGGCAGTTACCTGTACGTTCATTAAGGTATTTAATGAACCGGCTATGGGAACAGTAGAATGATGTGTGTTCTATGTCCTCCTTCCTCTCTGTTAATCATTATATTCATGAGTCTGCCAGGCTGTTCAAAAAGTCATGTGATTATGTTTTGTAGGTTGATCGTTGCGCCCGTTACTGAGGGAAAAAAACACTGATATATGCCCTTATATGTAGCCGGCCCATTGGTCAGCAGCATTCCTATCAGCTTTGTCGAGACTTGTTCCTGTTTTGACCGTTAATGGTCAAACGGTTGGCACGTCAGTGTGTCACGCTGCTTCCCAGGACCTGTGTCTCTGTGCGTCAAGACTGAAGGGACAGAAAAACACTGCATTCTATAACTGGGTTCCACTTGGGTCTCGACTTTTGACTCCGTCTGCCGACTAAGGCCTCTGACTGCAGTCCCAGTACTTGCTACCTTATGTGGTTATTCAGTATATAAAATCTTCTAATGTTATGTTCTTAAGTGTTTTTCTCTCTACTTTATATACAGTTGAAGTCGGAAATGTACATACACTTTGGCTGTAGTCATTGAGTTTGACAAATTTCTTGTTAACAAACTATAGTTTTGGCAAGTCGGTTAAGACATCTACTTTGTGCATGACACAAGTCATTTTTCCAACAATTGTTTACAGACTATTTCACTTATAATTCACTGTGTCACAATTCCAGTGGGTCAGAGGTTGACATACACTAAGTTGACTGTGCCTTTAAACAGCTTGGAAAACTCCAGAAAAGGATGTTATGGCTTTAGAAGCTTCTGATAGGTTAATTGACATCATTTGAGTCAATTGGAGATGTACCTGTGGATGTATTTCAACGCCTACCTTCAAGCTCAGTGCCTCTTCGCTTGACAACATGTGAACGTCAAAAGAAATCAGCTAAGACTTCAGAAAAATAAATGTAGACCTCCACAAGTCTGGTTCATCCTTGGGAGCAATTTCCAAATGCCCGAAGTTACTACATTCATCTGTACAAACAATAGTACACAAGTATTTGTTTTATTTCACCTTTATTTAAATAGGCCATGGTGGCAAAGTAATTACAATATAGCAATTAAACACTGGAATGGTAGGATGTGTAGAAGAGGAATGTGCAAGTTGAGATACTGGGGCGGCAGGGTAGCCTAGTGGTTAGAGCGTTGGACTAGTAACCGAAAGGTTGCAAGTTCAAACCGCCGAGCTGACATGGTACAAATCTGTCGTTCTGCACCTGAACAGGCAGTTAACCCACTGTTCCTAGGCCGTCATTGAAAATAAGAATTGGTTCTTTAACTGACTTGCCTAGTTAAATAAAGGTTAAAAAAAATATTATATATATATTTTTTAAAGGAGCAAAATAAATAAATACAGTATGGGGATGAGGTAGATTGGATGGGCTATTTACAGATGAGTTATGTACAGGTCCAGTGATCTGTGAGCTGCTCTGACAGCTGGTGCTTAAAGCTAGTGAGGGAGGTAAGAGTCTCCAGCTTCAGAGATTTTTGCAGTTTGTTCCAGTCATTGGCAGCAGAGAACTGGAAGGAGAGGCGGCCAAAAGAAGAATTGGCATTGGGGGTGACCAGTGAGATATACCTACTGGAGTGCGTGCTACGGGTGGGTGCTGCTATGGAGACCAGTGAGCTGAGATAAGGTGGGGCTTTATCTAGCAGAGACTTGTAGATGACCTGGAGCCAGTGGGTTTGGCGACGAGTATGAAGCGAAGGCCAGCCAACGAGAGCATACAGGTCGCAGTGGTGGGTAGTATATGGGGCTTTGGTGACAAAACGGATGGCACTGTGATAGACTGCATCCAATTTGTTGAGTGGAGTGTTGGAGGCTATTTTGTAAATTACATCGCCGAAGTCTAGGATCGGTAGGATGGTCAGTTTTACGAGGGTATGTTTGGCAGCATGAGTGAAGGAAGATTTGTTGTGAAATAGGAAGCCGATTCTAGATTTAATTTTGGATTGGAGATGTTTGATGTGAGTATGGAAGGAGAGTTTACAGTCTTACCAGACACCTAGGTATTTGTAGTTGTCCTCATACAGTTGGGAGAACAAGTATTTGATACACTGCCGATTTTGCAGGTTTTCCTACATACAAAGCATGTAGAGGTCTGTAATTTCTATCATAGGTACACTTCAACTGTGAGAGACGGAAAATCACATTGTATTATTTTCAAGTAATTAATGTGCATTTTTAGAAATAGAAGCTCGAATTGTTTTGGTACAGACCTGGATAGTAAGATAGAACTCTGGAGGCTATCTCTGCAGTAGTTTGCAACACCGCCCCCTTTGGCAGTTCTATCTTGGCGGAAAATGTTATGGTTAGGGATGGAAATTTCAGGGTTTTTGGTGGTTTTCCTAAGCCAGGATTCAGACACGGCTAAGACATCCGGGTTGGCAGAATGTGCTAAAGCAGTGAATAAAGCACACTTAGGGAGTACATTTCTAATGTTAATAACATGCATGAAACCAAGGCTTTTACGGTTACAGAAGTCAACAAATGAGAGCACCTGGGGAGTAGGAGTGGAGCTAGGCACTGCAGGTCCTGGATTAACCTCTATATCACCAGAGGAACAGAGGAGAAGTATAAACACCATGGGACCACCTAGCCATCATACAGCTCAATGAAGGAGACGCATTCTGTCTCCTAGAGATAAACATACTTTGGTGCGAAAAGTGCAAATCAATCCCAGAACAACAGCAAAGGACCTTGTGAAGATGTTGGGAGAAACAGGTTCAAAAGTATCTATATCCACAGTGAAACGAGTCCTATGTCGACATAACCTGAAAGGCCACTCAGCAAGGAAGAAGCCACTGCTCTAAAACTGCCATAACAAAGCCAGACTATGGTTTGCAATTGCACATGGGGACAAAGATCGTACTTATTGGAGAAATGTCCTCTGTTCTGAAGAAACAAAAATATAACTGTTTGGCCATAATGACCACCGTTATGTTTGGAGGAAAAAGGGGGAGGCTTGCAAGCTGAAGAACACCATCCCAACCGTGAAGCACAGGTGTGGCAGCATCATGTTGTGGGAGAGCTTTGCTGCAGGAGGGACTGGTGCACTTCACAAAATAGATGGCATCATGAGGTAGGAAAATTATGTGGATATATTGAAGCAACATCTCAAGACATCAGTCAGAAAGTTAAAGCTTGGCCGCAAATGGGTCTTCCAAATGGACAATGACCCCAAGCATACTTCCAAAGTTGTGGCAAAATGGCTTAAGGACAACAAAGTCAAGGTATTGGAGCGGCCAACACAAAGCCCTGACTTCAATCCTATAGAAAATGTGTGGGCAGAACTGAAAAAGCGTGTGCGGGCAAGGAGGCCTACAAACCTGACTCAGTTACACCAGCTCTGTCAGGAGGAATGGGCCTACCCGAAACATTTGACCCAAGTTAAACCATTTAAAGGCAATGCTACCAAATACTAATTGAGTGTATGTAAACTTCTGACCCACAGGGAATGTGATGGAAGAAATAAACGCTGAAATAAATCTTTCTCTCTAATATTATTCTGAAATTTCACATTCTTAAAATAAAGTGGGGATCCTAAGACAGGGAATTTTTATTTGGGTTAAATGTCAGGAATTGTGAAAAACTGAATTTAAATGTATTTTGTTAAGGTATATGTAAACTTCCGACTTCAACTGTAGATGTGTGTCAAGCCCCAGCAAATAGAGTAATGTCAAGACCAGCAATCGGTGCCATAGTTATTAAATTATTTCCCACATAGGACACCCCTGGCCTGGTATAATAAATGCAACATGGAGGAGTAGTATGGATCCTGTGTGAATTTGACCTTTGCCCTGATATTTCCCCAATGCAGTCAGGCTGGATGTTACACTATCTAACACAGAAGCAGCAGCTGGATGACCCTGGGAACTGACCACCCATGGTTAATGTCCCCACCAGCAGTGTGTGTGTGTATATTTAAGCAATTGGAGCTATTCTTGCCTCCACCCTCCTGTAGTCTTTACAGTTATATTGATAGTCAGTGTTGACATATGTTAGTTTCAGTAAACAGATGTCAACAGGTTAGAAGTTACACCTCGTCACATCCGGTCATTAAGGAATTGAATGGGAACAGTAGAATGATGTGTGTGTTCCATGTCCTCTTTCCTCTCTGTTAATCATTGTATTAATGGGTTTTGCTAGTCTGTTCAACACGTTTTGTGATTATGTTTTTACGTTGAATTGTTGCTCCCATTACTGTGGCATGAGAAAAACAACACTTTTTTTGGACTATGTGTAATGGATGGAGGACAACATTTTTTCTCAGAGATAGCGAATGTTAACATTTCATGTGCTTCCACAGAGCATGGCTACCGGGTTAGTGTAATGGTAGGAAGGTTGAAAACAACTGTTCTGATGAAGCAGAATGGTGAGGCTATGATCAGGGCCCGGGGTCTATGACAACTAACAACATGACGTGTCATTTGATTTAGACTACATAATATAATTTTGGGCAAATTATCAACAGCTATAATTACCTTAGAAGAAAGGGGTACATTTAATTTCATTACAAATTATAATAATCAAGTTATAATTGAAGTTAAAGCTGAAGGGGAAAAAATCTGATATGGAGATGAAGGCAGTAGCTATAAGAGCTTTATCCAACATAAAAGGGTTTGGAAAACTTTCCCTTTGAGTCGATCTAAGCTCAAAGACAGGGCTAATAATAAGTACTGTAGGAAATAGCATCTTCTCAATGAGTGAAAAGAAAATTGTCCTACTCTGAAAACTGCCAGCCGCCCCTCGTACAAACAGACTTTACGGATAAACCACATGAACTTCACGTGATCTTTTGTGAAGTTAATGTGATAACATGTAAAGCAACATGTCATAACATCAAACTACACAAATGTGATCACGTGAAGTGTTCCAAAACGTGAAATCATGGGATTTTTCACGTCAGATCATGTGTTTTTTCTTGAAGGGAGTATCCCCCTCAAATCCTTCACCTTTGCCATCAGGTCACTCGGTTGTCATGGCAGTCTCCTCAGACGGCTAATAATAATGCTTGTCAGATAGCACTTGTGTGACACTAAAGAAGCCCCCCCTCTTCCCTCCCCTCCTTCCCCTGATCACTAGGACTGAGACTGATTCATGTTCAAATCAAATTGTATTGATCACATACACATGGTTAGCAGATGTTAATGCGAGTGTAGCTAAATGCTTGTGCTTCTAGTTCAGGCAGTGCAGTAAAATCTAATAAATTCACAACGACGTTCTTATACACACAATGTAAGGGGATGGAATAATAATATGTACATATAAATATATGGATGTGCAATGGCCATGCGGCACAGGCAAGATGCAATAGATGGTATAAAATACAGTATAGACAAATGAGATGAGCAATGTAGGATATGTAAACATTATTAAAGTGGCATTATTTAATGTGACTAAGGATACCTTTATTAAATCCATTTATTAAAGTGGCCAGTGATTTGAGTCTGTATGTTGGCAGCATCCTCTCTACAGTATTTTAATGATGGCTGTTTAACAGTCTGATGGCCTTGCGATAGAAGCTGTTTTTCTAGTTTCTCGGTCCCAGCTTTGATGCACTTGTACTGACCTCGCCTTCTGGATGATAGCGGGGTGAACAGGCAGTGGCTCAGGTGGTTATTGTCCTTGATGATCTTTTTGGCCTTCCTGTGACATCTGGTGCTGTAGGTGTCCTGGAGGGAAGGTAGTTTGCCCCAGGTGATGCATTGTGCAGACTGCACTACCCTCTGGAGAGCCTTGCGGTTGAGGGTGGTGCAGTTGCCGTACCAGGTGGTGATACAGCCTGACAGGATGCTCTCGATTGTGCACCTGTAAAAGTTTGTGAGGGTTTTAGGTGACAAGCCAAGTTTCTTCAGCCTCCTGAGGTTGAAGATACGCGGTTGCGCCTTCTTCGCCACGTCGTCTGTGTGGGTGGACCATTTCAGTTTGTCCATGATGTGTACGCCGAGGAACTTTAAATCTTTCCACCTTTTCCACTACTGTCCCATCTATGTGGATAGGGGGGTGCTCCCTCTGCTGTTTCCTGAAGTCCACGATCATCTCCTTTGTTTTGTTGACGTTGAGTGAGAGGTTATTTTCCTGACACCACACTCCGAGGGCCCTCACCTCCACCCTGTAGACTGTCTCGTCGTTGTTGGTAATCAAGCCTACCACTGTAGTATCGTCTGCAAACTTGATGATTGAATTGGAAGTGTGCATGGCCATGCAGTCATGGGTGAACACGGAGTACAGGAGAGGGCTGAGAACGCACCCTTGTGGGGCTCCAGTGTTGAGGATCAGCAGTATGGAGATGTTGTTTCCTACCTTCACCACTTGGGGGCGGCCCGTCAAAGTCCAGGACCCAGTTGCACAGGCCGGGGTCGAGACCCAGGGTCTCAAGCTTAATGATGAGGTTGGAAGGTACTATGGTGTTTAATGTTGAGCTGTAGTCAATGAAAAGCATTCTTACATAGGCATTCCTCTTGTCCAGATGGGATAGGACAGTGTGCAGTGTGATGGCAATTGCATTGTCTGTGGACCTATTGGGGCGGTAAGCAAATTAGAGTGGGTCTAGGGTATCAGGTAGGGTGGAGGTGATATGATCCTTGACTCGTCTCTCAAAGCACTTCATGATGACAGAAGTGAGTGTTACGGGGCGGTAGTCGTTTAGCTCAGTTACCTTAGCTTTCTTGGGAACAGGAACGATGGTGGCCATTTTGAAGCATGTGGGAACAGCAGACTGGGATAAGGATTGATTGAATATGTCTGTAAATACACCAGCCAGCTGGTCTGCGCATGCTCTGATGACGCGGCTGGGGATGCCGTCTGGGCAGGCAGCCGTGCGAGGGTTAACACGTTTAAATGTTTTACTCACGTCAGCCACGGAGAAGGAGAGCCCACAGGCTTTGGTAGCGTGCCATGTTGGTGACATTGTATTGTCCTCAGAGCGTGCAAAGAAGTTGTTTCATTTGTCTGGGAGCAAGATGTCGATGTCCGCGACAGGGCTGGTTTTCTTGTTGTAATCCGTGATTGTCTGTTGGCCCTGCCACATACTTCTTGTGTTTGAGCAGGTGAATTTCGACTCTACTTTGTATCTATACTCACGCTTAGCTTGTTTGATTGCCTTCTGGAGGGAATAACTACACTGTTTGTATTCGGTCATGTTTCCAGTCGCCTTGCCATGATTCAAGTTCAATTTCCGCCATCATTGTCCCTTCAAGGCCTCCTCTCTATCAAACACTGTATGCCTCTATAGGCCTACCGCCCCCGTTTCCTTTATATATCACAGTGTTTATGTGCCCTTCTGTGTGTTACGAGCCCACATGCTCCCCTGACCTCTGTAGCACATAATTAAATAGAACAGTTAAGTATGTATGTATGCTCATTAGCCCCTCTATGTGAGAGCCTCCATGAATAATGTGGGTCTGTTGCACTACAGAGCCTTATTGATTTTTACACAATAGCGCTACAATGTTGCATTCATACAGGCTGAATAGGATTCATACAGGCTGAATAGGATTCATACAGGTTGAATAGGATTCATACGGGTTGAATATTTAAGTAATGTTGGTAGTAGGTTACGTACGCTTCATGCATTGTCTCAACCTGAATAGACATGGTAGTGTAATGTAATCAGTCCTGGTCCTTGTGACTACATGAGAGCTGTTAGAAAGATAAGCCATAACAAAGTCCCTAGTCCATGAGACAAAACTCATCTGCACTGTGCTTTTGCTGAGTCTCTGTGGTGGCTACAGTCTGTTCCAAACTGGTGTGGTACCCCTGTGCATGCTTAGGCTTGATGCTGATGTGTGTTTGTGTGTGTGTTTGTGTGTGTGCGCGCTCAGGCTTGATCCCAGTGTCACCGTGACGGGTTCTGATCCTGACTGACAGCCCGCCGGCCGCTAGCCACCTCACAAGGGTCCTTGATGTGAGGGCTAGTCTCTGTCTTCCCCACGGCCCCCGCCACGACATTTGACACAGCTGAATGGCATCCAATGGCATACTTCACCATTTCATAAACTCACGATCCCCCTCGGGGTCTAACGCGGGCTGAATGATAAGCAGCGAGTTTTATCACAGAGGCGATGATTTCAAACTCAGTGTGTCCACCAAGCGCGGAGCGCACATTGATGTGGATGTCAGTGTAATGTTTTTTTTATCAACCACAATGTCCCTGTGGGTCTGCTAGTCAGTGTGTAGAGGGCACTGCATGTTTCATTACAGACAGGAAGGAGTCATGTTGCTGTCTGTGGGAGGGGGAACTCTCCGTGTGTGTGTGTGTGTGTGTGTGTGTGTGTGTGTGTGTGTGTGTGTGTGTGTGAGAGATATATATATTGTGTGTTCCCTGATTAATATCCTTCCCAGCAGCTCTCCCTGGGCTCAGGCAGCTGGAGGCTGTTCGTGACCACCCTTCTGGTACCCACAGGAGAGCGCTCTATGTGCCAGACAGAATCATCACTTCACCACAGCAGTGAGAGATGGAGAGGAATAGAAACCCAAAGAGCAATTTGTCTTTGACAGGCAAGACAAATCATCGCATTGTGAGTTGACGTACAGAATACAGACAGACAGGTTTCTCCTCCACCCCACCAACCCTGTCTGTTTATTCTCAGATCTATTACAATAGGAGCAGGTAACATGTCAATTATAATACAGTATGGCAACACTGGCCCGCAATTTTGACTACAATTGTGCTTTCTTGTCCAATATTTATTTTCATATCATAATCTAGTGCATGATTTGAAACAACACTTTTCTTTCAATTGCCATAGTTACACCATTCAGCCTGCGATGCTTAAAAGCAATGAAGGCTCTTCCATTTGTGACCGGTTGGACACGGTCACACATTGACCATCTTTCATCAGTGGAACGCCTATGTAACCTGAGATAGAGCCCATGTGTAGCGATGAAGACTCCGAGAGATATTCAGTGTTGTGATGGTTCTGTGAGTGAGAGATTCAGTGTGTGATGGTTCTGTGAGTGGGAGTGTTGTATCAGCCTTTCATCCACTGGGTCTGAGTATGTCCCCTGCTAGGCTCTGCAGAGCCCCTCTCCTTCCAGTAAGTGAGAACTGTCTCCGGTACGGTGTCTATTTGTTGAGGTGTGAGGGTGTCATAAAATGGACACCGTACTCAAGGTCTGCGGGGAGGTGCTCTGTTACCCTGCAACACTCTTCTGAAGATGGCGAGAGACTTCAGACGTGGCTAGACTTTAGTGTGGGCGGCAAAAAAGGCCTCACTGAGGCCTCGAGTTGAATGTATTTTTAACCATATGACTAACAGAATCTCAAGCGATACACTGTTTTCTGTTTTATTCACAGCAGTTTTCAAGCAATCAAGCAAGAAAATAGCTTGGCGGAGGTCCAGAGGTGTCAAAAGCCCCAAAGCACCAACAATGGAGACCATTACTGTTTCCTGTGTTCAACGTTGACACCATATGCCGTTTGTTCTCTGCAGAGGAACAAATGATGTGGCGAGTTAGAGCTGTGACAGGATGTGGCCTGTGCACTGACTCCAAAGGAAAGTTGCTACTCGCCCAGTAGGGTTTTCTGTAAGGTGCTCGGGGGACGTTCTGTACCTGGCTTTGATATAATGTAGCTCCGCAGAGGGCCTTCTATCTGTGTGCCTACACTTTTGAGCCCACGCGTTGTGTTTAAACCTAGGATAAGCCAGGGACGTCCCATGGCTCAGATGAAACTGTTACTGAGAGACAGTCCAGATGAGATGAATGGACTTGGCTGTTTTTGTGACATGACAGCTGATACATCTGTTTAAATCCCGAATGATGCAGGAGCCTCAGTCATAGAACAAACAGCAGCAGCAGCACAGGACAATAGCTTTTTAAATTGACACTGATCTCTTTAGACGTTTCCTTAGCCGAGGTCCATTTCTCTTCCAAAATTGACATCAGCAATGTTATTCTGAATCCTGTGTACTGCAGTACCTGTTCTTATTCCATCAGCACTGTGGACATGGAGAACAGTGAGAAAATAGTCTCTTGTGACAGCCTTAACATTGAAGCTGATTTGGTTCTGGGTGCCAAGGTAATGACTTGGTCATAGAGACCTCTGCTAGTAGCATTGTTTTGAACTTGTAGTCCTTCGCAGTCAGAGTTAAATCTGTGTAATATGAATGGCTCTAGTCCTAAAGCTGTTTGTTGGTAGCAGTGATTCAGCAGAGCACCTGGGGCTGGGCTGGTATGGAGGATTAACAGAGGCAGCCTGCCTCCCTGGATCCTCTCTGATTGAGGGGGGAGCATGTGTAACAGGGTTGGTTATGTTTCCACTTGCCACTGAAGAAATATGTATTTAATGTTTATGTATTCCTATTGGTTGGTTTAATTGACATATCAATAAGGTGTTATGCCGTTGGTCATGCTTGCAGATAGGGGGAGATCGCAAAATGTACATTCTTCCCAGTCTGATTGAAATGCAAGCGATAGGTCACGTTCTGAAATAGTGCATTCTATTTACATAATTACAATGTGTATGAGTTCACTATGTACATTTCCATATATATGTGCGTGTGTGTGTTTATTAATGAAGCCGGTGACTGATGTGGTAAATTCCTCAATGCAGTCGGATGACTCCCGGAACATATTCCAATCTGTGCTAGCCAAACAGTCCTGGAGCTTAGAGTCCACTTCATTGGACCACTTTCCATATTGAGCGAATCACTGGTACTTCCTGTTTTGAGTTTTTACTTGTAAACAGGAATTAAGAGGATGGAGTTATGGTCAGATCTGCCAAATGGAGGGAGAGCTTTGTATACATCTCTGTGTGTCGAGTAGAGGTGATCTAGAGCTTTGTATGCATCTCTGTTTGTAGAGGTGATCTAGAGTTTGTATTAAAAAAAAAAAGATTTATATTTTCCATTTCCTTGTTCAGCCACGACTAGGTGAAACAGGATATTACAGTTCTTCAGATCACGTTGATAGGATCGTCTCGAATGGAGCTCACCCAGTTTATTTTCCAGTGATTGCATGTTCGCCAATAGAACGGAGGGTAATGGCAACTTATCTACTCGCCCTCGCAGTCTCGTTAGATATCCCGCACGCCGACCCCTATAGCGCCGACTCCACAGGGATTTGGGCCTGGTCTGGGATGAGCATTATGTCCTTCGCCTCTGATTTATTGAAATAGTCCTCATCCAAATCCCTGTTTTGTTGTCCAGAAGCTCTTTTCGGTCATATGAAACAATGTATGAAACCAAATAGAACAATTGATCAGGAAGACGGCACCATTATAAGTCCATGGACTCATGCTGCTTATGGAAAATCCTGACTCTACCATCAGCATGATCCAACAGGAACCGGGACTCGTGGGACCAGGCAATGTTTTTCCACTCTTCAATTGTCCAGTGTTGGTGATGGCGTGCCCACTGGAGCAGCTTCTTCTTGTTTTTAGCTGATAGGAGTGACCGTGTGGTCTTCTGCTGCAACAGCCCATCCTTGACGAGTGGCGCCTTTCAAGATGCCGTTCTTCACACCACTGTTATACGGCACCGTTATTTTGTCTGTTTGTGGCCCGCATGTTAGCTTGCCATTCTCCTTCGACCGCTCTCATCAATGAGCTGTTTTCGCCCACAGGACTGTCGCTGACTGGATGTTTTTTATGTGTCACAACTCTCTGTAAACCCTAGACACTTTTGTGTGTGAAAAGCCCAGTAGGCCAGGCATTTCTGAGATACTGGAACCAGCGCGCCTGGTACTGACGATCATACCACGCTCAAAGTCACTTAGGTCACTCGATTTGCCCGTTATAACATTAAATGGAACAGTAAACGAATGCCTTGATGCCTGTCTGCCTGCGTTACAAAGCAAGCCACGGCCACGTGACTCACTGTCTGTAGGAGCGAACCATTTTCGTGAACAGGGGGTGTACCTAATAAGTGTACAAAACATTAGGAACACCTGCTCTTTCCATGACATAGCTTTCATTTGGATTCAACTGGTCAGTCTATGGTCCCTTATTGATGTAACTTGTTAAATCCACTTCAATTAGTGTAGATGAAGGGGAGGAGACCAGTTAAAGAATTATATAAAATAAATGGCGGTGTCAGAGGAAGTCCCGTGTGGTGCCAGGTTAACAACCTCTCCCTCAACGTGATCAAGACAAAGGAGATGATTGACGACTACAGGAAAAGGAGGACCGAGCACGCCCCTATTCTCATCGACAGGGCTGTAGAGGAGCAGGTTGAGAGCTTCAAGTTCCATGGCCCAAACACGCCAAGACAGTTGTGAAGAGGGCACGACAAAGCCTATTCCCCCTCAGGAGACTGAAAAGATTTGGCATGGGTCCTCAGATCCTCAAAAGGTTCTACCGCTGCACCATCGAGAGCATCAATGGAGGTCCATCCAGGACCTCTATACCAGGCGGTGTCAGAAGAAGGCCCTAAAATTTGTCAAAGACTCCAGCCACCCTATTCATAGACTGTTCTCTCTGCTACAGCACGGCATGCATGCAAGAGGCTTCTAAACAGTTTCTACCCCCAAGCCATAAGACACCTGAACAGCTAATCAAATGGCTACCC
This sequence comes from Oncorhynchus nerka, assembly GCF_034236695.1. NCBI lineage: Eukaryota > Metazoa > Chordata > Actinopteri > Salmoniformes > Salmonidae > Oncorhynchus > Oncorhynchus nerka. The sequence goes on from NC_088418.1 coordinate 54,812,734, forward strand.
AGACTGTTTATATTGTCAAGAACTGCAACGCTGCTGGGTTTTTCAAGCTCAACAGTTTCCTGTGTGTATCAAAAATGGTCCACCACCCAAAGGAGATCAAGCCAACTTGATACAACTGTGGGAAGCATTGGAATCAACATTGGTCAGCATCCCTGTGGAACGCTTTCGACGCCTTGAAGAGTCCATGCCCTGAGGAATTGAGGCTGTTCAGAGTGCAAAAGGGGGTGCAACTCCATATTAGGAAGGTGTTCCTAATGTTTTGTACACTGTGTGTGCGTGCGTGAGTACGTGTTAGATATTGTGGGCTTCCTGGGATTTGCTTTTGTATGTTATCGCTGTAAGAGCAAGTTAGCTAGCATTTACTAATTGTAGTGGTCGCATTAGCTCCCTGCTTATTCAGTTGTTTTCATGCTAACAGACGAATCACAAATCTACAGCCATCAACATACTGTTGGTCCTGCTTCCTTGTGTCTATTGTCAGGTACTTACATTTATTGTATTCTGTACTATTTTTGTCATTGTTATGATGTTTGATTACAAAATACCCAGTCTGATATTGACATGCAAATGACTAATAACGAATCTACAGCCGTCAACCTACTGTCCGTCATATCTAATGTGCTTCCTTGTGTCTATCGTCAGAATAAACACCAATCAACAGGGGATCCCTGTCTGGACAGAACACAACGCAAGAGTTCCGTAGTACGATCACATCTGTTACACATGTCAGCATTAGCACAGGGACACAGCCAGCCAGGGACCTGCTCCCTAGTCAGAGGAGTCATCCCTCCAGCCCCCAGTCCCTCGCTGTGGGAACATCTGCTTTCTCTGCTGCATCAACGAGAAAAGGGTATTTTTATAACGACGTCACAGCAACACAACCATGAGAATGTCGTGGCTACAGGTGGGTTATTAAAAAAAGAAAATGGCAGCACAGTGACTCATGTTTTAGTTAGCGCTGCATATCCTCAGTTGATCAGGTGGTGGATATTAGTGATACTGCTTGTGGTTTGATGTGTTTTGAGCAGATAAATGGTTGTACTGTTAGCTTAGTCTTATTTTTGTGTCATATCAGGCATTCGTCAAGATGTGACTGGCACATCTTTGTCTTGGCATAGTAAATGTGTGCAAATTAGTCCTATAAAAAACTGCAAGCATAATAGCTAGCCAGAATACATATTTTAATAGGCAGAGAAAATACTGTTCAGAAAAAACACAAAAAATAAATGTATTTCATACATCGATTACCATCGCACAGCATATTAAGAAGTACACTAGTACGAAACATTAGCAATCTATTCGTGGGTGACCTCCAAAGAAAGAGCTAGAGGTCAGATGGATATTGTTACACAGTCGAGAGCATGGCACTGTCCAGGGCCCTTCTTCACAAAAAATCTGAGTAGAAGTGCTGATCTAGGATCAGGTCCATGTAATCTTATCCATTATGCTCTGAAAGGCATGACTGATCCGATATCAGCACCTACCCAGGGTAGTCACTAGTTACCACAGCCACAAAGTCATAAACCCAGCCTATTTCTATTGTTTTCATGTATTTCTTTTTTGCAATATATAGCCAATTTAGACATTGTGGCTGTGCTATCTAGTGGAAACCCCACACTCAGAGACTCTTTGAATACAGGCCCAGATGGTAAAAGCAGAGTATGAAGACCTTTCTAAGGGCGTCTGAAGCGCTTCTCGATTGTCCAAACAATGCGAATGGATCAAGGCAGAGTGTAATTCATGTTAATGGGAAGATTATAGTGTGGCCTTTTGGCTCTCTCACATGCCTGATTTACACCATAGGGTCAAACTGAACTAAGCCGAGCTGTACAGTACTGGGTTGGCCTCGTTACGACTCCACCATAGTAGCTGGAACCGTGCTGCAAAGGATAATAAGAAAATACAATATTCAAGCCAGCACAGTACGTTTTGGTCCTGTAGTCGACCCTGTAGTGTGAAACTGTCAGTCAGGCAACAAGCAGGGGCCTGATGATGATTCTGTGCCGCTGCGCCGGTCCTAGTAAAATACCAAATCAGCAAACAAGGCTTGTCAAAGTGAATAACGTACGTCAGCAAAAGTGGAACGAACGAGAAGAGGAAAAATGTACCAAGCAGATTTGTTTCCCGAACTTCAAAAATTAAGAGGGAGAGAGAGAGAATATGCTTAAACAAACATCTATGAGGGCCTTGACCCAGAGAGCAGCCTCAGAGCAGAGTGATTAATGTCCCCTGAAGAAGACGAGGGAAGGAAGGCAGCTGGGGTCGGCTCCGTCTTGCCAACGGAGCCGAGGAGGAGCTGGGAGGAGGAGGAGGAGGAGCTGGGAGGAGGAGGAGAAGTAAATAGAACTCACACTCTCACAGGAACACTAACATCCAGACTTCGACAAAAAATAATGTGGAATTATGGACTGTTTGGATCTTTTTGTTGTGCTGTCCGTCTGACACACACAACTAGCTCTAGGACTCTATTGACATTTAAGTGGAATTATTGAGAACTAGTTTTGATGGGGGTCATTGTGACATTCTTAGGAGCACTCTTCATTTGGGAAAATAGATGAGAGAGAGTCTTCACTTGGCTGAAGGCAGTTAGTTCAGGAATAGCAGTAGTCTCCTCACATCTCTTCCAGAATTCCCTGTCTGTCCTGACTCTCAATTAGATTTTTTTAACAGGCAGATTCAAAGGTTTCATAATACCTGTTTTTTGTTTCTCTTGAGCACGTATGAGAGGACATCTAGAAGACTATCTCTCTGTAAAGGGATGTGAGGGAGATATCATTTTTTCCCTCAAGGCTGAACTAATTTTGATTTTAAACAGTTTTGGCATTTAATTGATGATCAATGTAAATTATTTTATACTATATATTATTTTATATCCAAATCACAATATGTTCATTTTCAAAGGATAATTATCGTCTGACTCCTCAGTATGTTTCAGTACACTCTTAGAAAAAAAGGTGCTATCTAGAACATCTAAAAAACACCTTGATTAAGTACATAATTATGAAGATTGTTACATAGAATCGTCCCAAACCTTGAGCTCCATCCACTCCATAAACTAGGCTAATTCAATACAGCAGTAACATCATGGTAATGTCTTAATTCCACAGAAACAAACACAATGGTGTAAACTGAAGAGAATTGGGGTGCTCAACCATGTTGCTGGCAGTGCGAAACACTGGTTGGACAGTCCAGACCCAGACTGCATCATGTTTTTACAGCGCCAGCCAATCAAAGGAGGGTGTGGGACGGCTGGGAGGTTGTGACCCGCCAGGGTCACATGTTCTCATTGCTGTCTTGGTGATGGCACTGGCTGACCAATGGCGTCTCCAGGAAAGGCAGCTCCTCCCCTGAGCCCTGGAGCTTTAGGACTCTACTGCTCAGGTCCACACAGCACTGGAGATAAAGGATGGATAAGGGAGACGTCAGATGGGTGACCGTGACTGACTATAGGGTCAAAACATGGTTTAACATCAACTCTACCACAGATAGAGTGCAGTGCCATGGAAACGCCATTTGTTTGTAGTACTGCCATCATCCAACAAAGTGCCATTTTAGACAACAGAAGGTTAATAATGTTATGTAAACCAATATCCTGGGAAAAGTGGCTGCTGCTGCTCCAAATAGCAGTTAAATCTGTCTGTCTGCACATGGTGACATTAAAGGGAGACTGTACTCTTTTCAGTTCTGTGCTTTTCCATCCAAATGGTTCTTGAGGGGCTCCATGCAATGTTGCACAACATTGAGTATGCCCCAGTGCGCATGCATATGTGATCACAATTCACACAATGGCTGTGAGATGCACCTGAGTCTAGCTCTCTGCTTTCCATTGGGCCTGACAGACTCCACTGAGCTCTGTGTTTTACTTCCAGGTCACCAGAATGGCCCAGGGACTAAACTGAACATTTTGTCTCCGTTCTAACAGTTGTCTATAACTGTAACTCCAGGCTTCCTCCATCTGAATGTATGAGTATCTTTCCTTGCAGGCATACGTGATAATTCAATTAGGATTCACCCTTTTTTCCAAGCCACCGATCTATTTAAGGAATATTTTGAAAACTTTTCAGCTATGATTTAAATTGAGTTAAAGTTCCCATCTTGAGTTTTGCCGAGGGAGATGAATACTGAGACTGGGTGCACTTGGAAGGAAAATTGGCTCCGGTATCGTGGATCCTTCAGGGGTGCTTTTGCGTAATCGGAGATCTGGTTTCCAGTGTACTCTTAAAGTCTAATTAATTTGATTCTCTGTGAGAAATGGTCGCAATTAGTCTCATCCCTAATTCTACTTTCCCTCTCAGACCCTCTAAGACAGAATTCTGTTCGTGTTTTCCTCTCCTGTTCTGTTTGTTGATTGTCACGTTGTGTTGTCATTTCCTGGTATATCCTGGGGAAATGGCAGCATTTTAAACCTCAGTGAGATGTGCTGATCTGAATTCTGTCTTATCTGTCTGCTTTCACCTGCAGTCCTCACCAGGCAACGCCAGCAGACAGCCGTAACCCTCAGATAACATAACACAAACCTGTCTGTCTCCATCTCTGTTTTAACCTGATATTACTTGATGTGTTCTGATAGGAACCGGCATCTTCAATGTGTTACTAAGGTCTCTGCATAATCTAATTGCTACATTCAATGTCTGCCTCCCTTTTTCCTATGATTATTTTTAGCAGTAATTTTCATTAGCTGTGAAGTTCAAGTTGGGGGAGATTTAGGGAGGATGGCAGATCAAACACAGCATTTACATATTTGCGACACTAATGAGGACTTACTTTGATTTCCTGCAGAGTCTGAAGACCCAGGCACAGCTCAAACACCTCATCCTCTGTGGAGAGATGGAGAGGAGAGAGGAGAGACAAAGAGAGGAAGAGAGCGATAAAGAGGAGGGAGAAGGAGAGACAAAGAGAGGAAGAGAGAGATAAAGAGGAGGGAGAAGGAGAGACAAAGAGGAAGAGAGAGATAAAGAGGAGAGAGAAGGAGAGAGAGATAAAGAGGAGGGAGAAGGAGAGAGAGATAAAGAGGAGGGAGAAGGAGAGACAAAGAGAGGAAGAGACAGATAAAGAGCAGAGAGAAGGAGAGACAAAGAGAGGAAGAGAGAGATAAAGAGGAGAGAGAAGGAGAGACAAAGAGAGGAAGAGAGATAAAGAGGAGAGAGAATGAGAGACAAAGAGAGGAAGAGAGAGATAAAGAGGAAGAGAGAGATAAAGAGGAGAGAGAGAGCTGACTGATTAATTAACACTGTATAAATGAGCTCAAAACTAACAGGAATCTTCAGCACTTCTCAATTCTCCCATCTGCGTCGTGTGCTTGTGTGTGTGTGTGTGTGTGTGCATATCTGTGTGTGTGCGCGTGCATGCTCTGTGTGTGTGTTCAACCATTAAGATATTAATCTCTCCCTGCTTGCTCAGTGTTATTTGTCTTTGTGATTTGACCCTGGCTGCTGAATAGGAAAGGTCAGGAGCACATGCTGCACACTGAGTACACACTCACACTCTCTCACACACATACTCACACTCTCTCACAGACACACACGCTGTCACACACATTGGCTGCCAAGCGCATCTCCAACACCTTTTAAGACAGCTGACTTTTTAGAGCAAAGCATTCAGGAATAACACAGCCAGTAAGCAAATCTATTCCCGTCTGTTAATGATCAGTACCCAGATGCAACACAGTGTTGGGTCTAGGCACTGATTCGTTGGGGGGGTTTTACCAGGGGGTTTTGTATTGACATTGGTAAAGGGAAGTAATCTTGATGGTGTGGAAAATGGCTTGTGGTCATTGTGAGATAGCACCCAGACGGTTTGTATTGATCACTGTCAGGAACATTACTGTTTAACCACAGCGTTTTATGTAATCAAGTGTACTTGTCCAATCCATAGTATTATTCAATTCAATTTTGTTTGTCACAGTCTGTATGTTTACGGAGAAAGAAAAACAAAAGTGTTTCATTGACACTATCATAACACCTGTATTCCTACCCTGTATGAGTGGACTCTCTCTTGCTTCATTGACAGTCAATACAACTGGCTGCAATGCTGCTTTAAATGTTTATGTGACGTAATATGTGGTCTCCCCTTCCTTACCGGTGACGTGGGCAGAGCACTGGACACTCTGTCTGCCCAGCTGCAGCTGCAGGCCCCTCACAGAGCCCTGGCCCTCTGTCTGCTCACAGGGTGGACCTTCCTGGGTGGGAACCAATCTGGCAACACAAAACACGGCCATGGTAGAGGTTATTAGGACGCTACTCTGTTCTGTCTCTCACAGGCCAGTTTGTTGATGCTGATGCAGTCTGATGTTGGTTGTGGTTGTGTGAGTGCCTGTGGAACTCAAATGTGTGTGTTGGCACTCTGTACTTCGGTGCTGGTTGGCAAACCTGGACCCAGGAGTGTTATGTGATGGGTGGGTATTCGTGGGTGTGGTAGAGGTCGACGGAGAAAGAGAGATACCGAGGGAGAATAAGGCCTCTCACCCAAGCCTCCTGCAGCAGGAGCTGGAGATGCGGTTGTGTTGACTCCCGGTGTTGATGGAAGCCTTCACCTCAGTGTCACAGCACTGTGGAAACACAACATAACAACTACTGTGTTAACTGACAGTGTACGTGTATAGTCAACACACTTATACTCCCACAAAGGAGAGAACATCAGACAGGAACACGTATATTTGTCCTGCGGCTTTAGTGAAATAGATCTGTTTGATTACAAAAGGCTTTTCATCAAATGGGTCCCAACAGCTCTGCTACGCCTGCCAAGTGCCTGCCTGTAAAACTGCCAAACTACGATATAAAGTCTGAATTAAAGGCTTACCGACTATAGAGTTTTGGTCATATTTGTGCTAGTAGTCCATTATTAAGTCACATTTCCCAACCAATTACAGGTAGTGTTTAAGACTAGGCGTTTTCTAGGTTTGGCATAGTTGTTTATATGCAATCACATTTGTATTGATCCTCTGTCTGAGTCAGAGACTATTAGACCATGAAGCCTGTGCTGATGATGCAGGACTATTCTGCCTCATGGTTAGAGATAATACCAAACCAACCATGACTGTTTTAGAAAAAAAACACCTATGAAATTAGTCTCACTCCAGTGGATGTGTTGACTATTAGTTCAACCATTAGAGCACGTGACTGTGCTTGTTTTCTGAAAAAGATGATGATCCCATGTTATCTGAGGCCTCTCCATGCTTTTATCATCCTGAATGCATTACTAGACAGTGGAATATTAGCCCAATCAGCAGAGCCTGCGGAAAATATTCTTCAAATAGTGTTCGTCCAAAACCATTATGCTCAAGGGCAACATCTTCTGTACAAGAGCAACATGATGTTGTCTTCTGAGCCAGAACCATAGAACAGTAAACAACACTGAAGTGAGGATCAGCAGTGCTGTCTTCTCCTGGGTACCTAAAGCATCCTATCTGTCTCACTTCCTGTCATCCAGCCTGTGTGTGTGTGTATGTGTGTGTGTGTGTGTGTGTGTGTGTGTGTGTGTGTGTGTGTGTGTGTGTGTGTGTGTGTGTGTGTGTGTGTTCAGCCAGGGTGGTGGTCCTTTATCCTCCTCCACATCTCCCAGTGGTTCTGCCGTAGGGCACTTCATGTCACAATGCAGTGATTCACGGTAAAGGGGAAGCAGACATTGCGGCAGATTCTAATGACTGCAGGTAGCCTAGTGGTTAAGAGCAATGGGCCAGTAACAGAAAGAGAGCTGGTTCAAATCCCCGAGCCGATTAGGTGACAAATCTGTCGATGTGTCCTTGAGCAAGGTACTTAAACCTAATTTCTCCTGTAAGTCGCTCTGGATGAGTGTCTGCTAAATGACTAAAATATAAATGTAAAATGTTCTACAATGAAGTTTCTGTTGTAAATCTTAAGGCTCTTATTAGAATATGACAAATCACACTTCTTCGAGTGGAAGGGAGAACAGGCAATGCTGGTGAAAACACGCAACTATGGAGGGAGGATTTAAAACATGTTCACACTTCACAGCATATGGTGGATCTGCGAGAGTGAGAACGGAACAAGATGTCACACCCGCCCCCTCTCGATGGAGAGGGAAAGACACCGAGTGGACACATAATGATATGCTTCCCTGAACACGAGTTAACACAACCCAGTGACATAACCTCTGTGTCCTTGCTAGGTCAGCAGTACTACCTTGTGGTTTCTGAGCCAGTGTCCCTCATCTCAAGCCTTCTCTAACATCCATGTTTTGAATGAATGGTTCGATAGGTGGATGGATGAATAAAGGTTGGATGGGTGGATAAATGAATCATAGATGTATGGATGGATAAAACATCCTGAGAAAGCACATTTTCACTTTGTATCACACATACATCGACTTGGCTCTAGGGCATTTTTACCCCCTAGATTAAAGCCCACTAGGACATCAAATCCCGTTGCTGTGGCTGGGTGTAAAAATGTAGTCCCCGACACACAATATAGTTGAGCTTCCCCCCCTTAATCCCTGCAGGCTTCTCACGGCCAGGCTTCTCAGAAGGCCTGCAAACGTGTGCTTTTGTCTCTGCCTGAGTGGTGAAAAATTCCTCCCTTTCTGTGATGTTTAAAAATGGCTCTGGAATTAATGGGTAGGTAACTATGGAGCTTTTAAACAAACAAGATCAAAGATATGCGGATCCCCATGGAATGTTCCCAGGCAAACCACTCACTTCAAACACATACACAGTAGCTGTGCTCGAATACTCATACTAACCGCACTAACCATACTACTTGTGACGTAAATTGAGTATATAGTATGCTTATTGGTAATAGTATGGATATAGTTAGTATGCCAAAAGTTCCCGGTTGTCGTACTACATTCGCCAAAATACGAAATGTAAACTGGGTAGTTTGAGCCCCGAATTCTGATTGGCTGAAAGCCATTGTACATCAGACCGTATACCACAGGTATGACAAAACATTTAGTTTTACTGCTTTAATTACATTGGTAACCAGTTTATAAAAGCAATAAGGCACCTCAGGGGTTTGTGATATATGGCCAATATACCACAGCTATGGGCTGTGTCCAGGTGTAACAGTTGTTAAAGTACTACGTGAATTTCACCAGGTGCATATATTAATATGTCGTGTTGATTTGTTATGCATGCCTGCATCCTGGGAGAAGGGGAGTGTGTAGTTACGTTTTGCCCTGCATGCTCGTGCTCAAATCATGTTGATGCACTATGAGAGGTAGGCACGCTTTTTCTGTCTTCAGAAAAGTTTGATTCTTTTAAGTACAAAGTCATACACACAGTGTTTTTGTTCATGAATAATGATGTATATTTAGAGGTTACTCATAAGTGGATGGTATTGTTAAGATGCACTTGTAATTGTACTTTTTAGGATGATTTCAACATTCTGAATTCAACATGTGGTTAATATCTAGCTAAGGTATTAGCAGGCTATTGTATGGGTGAACGATGGCTAGCTCCTCGAATGATCCCAGTCCCCCCTATTGTGCATCTGTTGTAGAAAGAGGCGACGATTCTCAGAACATATGTGCTCTACAAATGTTTTATTTCCTTTTGGATGCAGATGCAGGATGCAGAGAGTGAGTTCTGCTTGATTAAAACTACCTGATCTCCAAAGTCCACGTCTATAGTCTCAATCAACCACACACAACGCAGAGTTACAGCGGTGCAGTATAGCACCGGTTACACAGGCACTCCGCATTGTGTCATGCCTGAAAACAGCCCTAAGCAGTGGCATATTGGCCATATACCACACCCCCTCGGGCCTTATTGCTTAAGTATTCACCTTATTTATGAACCCGGAAAGAAAACAATGTCCAAACGTTCTGTTTTGTGGAGTACTTCCGTTGTGACGTTCTTGCCTTTTTGCGAACGTTAGCTAGCTAGCTCAAAATGTCGTGGGATCATACCAAAAAAAAAACTTTCAAAGCCAAATCAAATGGCAAGTCTGTGCCACATCCGCGGATTATTCAAGAGTGGGAGGACGATATGAAAAAATGGCCGAATATCGCCTCCGAAGACATCTTCAATTATTTTGTCTCGTCTCTCGGTGTGGATGGGTCAGAGGTGAGGAGCTATTATTCACTGTCTTGAGGATGACAACCTGCTGTTCCTCAAAGCAGATGCCCAGCCAGAGCAAAACACACCATCATTCTGCCTGGATTCTTATATCATCTGTTGGTACGGTGGAGAGCTCCAAAAAAAAAAAGCCAGCTAGCTCGCTGGCTTTTTGTTTATCATAACCCTTTCTTTGACTGATACGTTTGACGTTAGCTAGTTACTAACTAATTGTGATGATACCATATCACTGACCAGAACGTTAACTAGTACAACATGCATACACGCTTTTTGGTTTCAATGGCTCATTGTGTCAGTATATCAGTTTAATCTCGAATGGCAATGAGGTAGGTACAGAATCACAGTGAGTTTTACAATCGAATAGGAAATTACCAGCATAACCTAAACCTACCAGTTAAAAGGAGACTGTGTAAACTAGTCAGCTGTGAATACCATGTAAACTAGTGTTCTGTACTGTAATTGACTATTCTAACAGTGGTGTTTTGTTGAAGGTGCAGAATGCTGTGTATGTGTAACAGTATAAATTTAGACCGTCCCCTCGCCCATACCCGGGCGCGAACCAGGGACCCTCTGCACACATTAACAACATTCACCCACGAATCATCGTTACCCATCGCTCCACAAAAGCCACGGCCCTTGCAGAGCAAGGGGAACTACTACTTCAAGGTCTCAGAGCAAGTGACATCACCGATTGAAAATCTATTTAGCGCGCACCGCTAACTAAGCTAGCCGTTACACTCACCCCCCTTTTGACCTTCCTCCTTTTCCGCAGCAACCAGTGATCCGGGTCAACAGCATCAATGTAACAGTATAACTTTAAACCGTCCCCTCACCCATACCCGGGCTCGAACCAGGGACCCTCTGCACACATTAACAACAGTCACCCACGAAGCATCGTTACCCATCGCTCCACAAAAGCCGCGGCCCTTGCAGAGCAAGGGGAACTACTACTTCAAGGTCTCAGAGCAAGTGACGTCACCGATTGAAACGCAATTTAGCGCGCACCGCTAACTAAGCTAGCCGTTTCACATCCGTTACATATGGAAGATTGACAGGGGTGTCCTGTACAGATGAGAAATGCCAGTGGCACTCTGGGGACGCAGCGGAATTTAGCTCCAAAAAGGTTGAGCGAGATCTGTTTCAAACGTCACAAACCAAGTGACGAGTTCTCTGACATCACCCCAGCCGCTTCTCCATCTCTACCTCCAACTCCTGCGTACTATTCCAAAACCTTTATTAAGTGCGTTGTGGAAGGGGCCAATGTTCCAGTGGGGTGCCTTCTGCATCAAAGCTAAACTCAACAGTCGTCAGGTTCCAGCAGCAGCCACACAGCTACAGCAGCCTTATGGTGAACACGGCATTAACACGCAGTGTCAGAAATGCTTTTCATTTTGTGACGTTTATGTTAAGCTGGAGGAGTGTAAATGTGCCAGCTTGGAGAAGGTCACTAAAGCACAGAGTGTGTCCCATGCATTGTATGACGCGCGTAAACTTTGGATCACTGCTAGCTCAGAAAAGAAGGTTTGTGTGCGCAACCCAACAAATCCCGACCACTTTGTGCGGGAGCATCTCTTCCCCCAGGTTCCGCAACCACATATGGCAAGGAGAACGAGCAGGTGGCCTACACATGGATGGAGAGCTGTGGGTTTAGTCTGGAGAGTAGAGGCACAGTAGTGAGTGTCAAAGAGCCATGTCATTCTCCAAGCCCAGATGGAGTGTTAAACTCTCAAGAGCTATTCGAAATCAAATGTCCTCTTCTGATTAAAAAGTGTGAGTCTCTGACTGAACTGTTCTCTGGCAAACTCACCGATGTGAAGCTGGTGGATGGGGTTCCTCAGCGGCAACCTAATGCAGCCTGTGGGTACTACATGCAGGTGCAAATGGTTAATGAATGGAGAGATGTGTTAACAGTTGATGTTATTCTTCAATAACACAGACCCCAAAGCAAATCATTGGGAGAAAAATATATTTATTCAAAGAGAACAAATCATTGTTGTTATGCTTGAAAGTAGGTGGCAGATGTTTATTCTTCCCTGTCCTCAATGTTTCTCCTCTGAACAAAGAGACAGGATGTAGTTTATAACCCAACCCTAGCCTGCGGTCGACCAATTAGAATTCCTTGCAATAAAACTGGGCCAATGGCCAAATAACAAATATCCTGTTTCAGGCTCAACGTATAGACAATACGGACCAATGAAAACTTGCCACATGGAGCTATGAGACACGGACTGAAATTCCTTCCGTGTCCCTGACCCATTAATCTTCAGTTCCCCATTACAGAAAAACAACTATTTCCATTGATAATGAATTCCCTCTTGACTTTAAGTCCTCTGAGTTGTGTATTTATCTTTGAATATTCGTACAGATGCAAACTGCTTGTCTGGGCTCCATCCGAGCAGGTTGTTATTGATGTGCCTTTTGATGTGAAGTTCTGTGCTGATGTTGTCCCTAAACTGAAGGGGTTCTATTTCACAATATGCTGCCAAGGATAGTAGATGAGTTCCAGTCAGGCAGACTAACTATGTGCTCCAAATATGTTCATCTATGTGTTATCTAGGGGCCTTATACTTAAAAGAAAAAATAGTACATATATTTTGTGTCTTGTAAAGCTCTGTCAGCTCTACCTTATTATTGAAGCATAACTCTAGATTGGTGCGTTTTTGTCTGTCACAGTTCTCCTTCAAATGCACATTTACCTGATTATATTTGCAAAATTCTTGTTTTTTTAATATCTTGTCTTGTACAGCTCTCTTCATACATGTTTATCTAATGCCTACGGATAATGATTTATGAATGTTTTTATTGTGCCTTGTTATAGCGCTCTTTTCATATGGCACTTCATGAACTTATCTCAGCATACCATAACTCATCTTGCACTTGGCAAATGATGGTGTTAATAAAAATCACTATGAAATTCAACTTCGTTGACATTTTCTTTTGATACTTAACATTTTGAAATGAAGGACGAGGAGGCATGTCTAAAGGTTTCAAATGTGTTTTCAGTTTGATTCTGGGTTTGGTTTTCAAGGGCACAAATTAAGAAAACTGCAAAGCTATCATCAAGGCAAATGGTGGCTGCTTTGAAGAATCTAAAATACCAAATATATTTTGAATTGTTCAATAGTTTTTTGTTTACTACATGATTCCATATGTGCTATTTCATCGTTTTGATGTCTTCACTATTATTCTACAATGTAGAAAATAGTAAAAAATAAAGAAAAACCCTTGAATGAGTAGGTGTGTCCAAACTTTTGACTGGTACTGTATTTACACCCCTTGATTGGAGTCCACCTGTGGACATTTCAATTGTTTGGACATGATATAGAAATAAAACACACCTGTCTATGTACAGTAAGGTCCCACAGTTGACATTGCATGTTAGAGCATAAACTATAACATGAAGTCTGTAGATCTCTGTGATATAAATGTGACGAGGCATATATCTGTGGAAAGGTATAAAGTGTTGAAAGTTTCCAAGAGCACAGTGGTCACCAGCATTGGGAAACTGAAAAAATATGGAACTACCCAGACTCTGCCTAGAGCTGGTTGTCCGACCAACCTGAGCAACCGGGCAAGAAGGAGGTGACCAAGAACCACTCTGACAGAATTATAGAGTTCCTTGGCTGAGAAGGGATAACCTGCCAGAAGGACAATCGTCTCTACAGAACTTCACCAGTCTAGGCTTTATGGGAGAGTGGCTAAACAGAAGCAACTCCGGAGAAAAAAGCACAAGACAGCAGGCAAATCCTTGATGAGAACCTGCTTCAGAGTGCAAATGACCTTAGACTGGGGCTAAGATTTATGTTCCAACAGGACAATGACCCCAAGCATACAGCCAAAGCAATGCTGGGTTGGCTTCAGAACAAGAATGTGAAAGTCCTTGAGTGGCCCAGCCAAAGCCCAGACTTGAATCCCTTTGAAAATCTGTGAAAAGACTTGAAGATTGCTGTTCACCACCGCTCCCCATCTAACTTTAACAGACCTTGTGAACATCTGCAAGGAAGAATGGGAGACAATCCCCAAATCCAGGTGTGTAAAGCTGATACAGATATACCCAAGACGACTCAAAGCTGTAATCGCCGCCTAAGGTGCTTTTACAAAGTATTAACTCTGGTGTGAATACCTATGAAAATGATATATTTCTGTATTTGATTTTAAATACATTTGCAAACATTTAAAAAAAATACTTTGTCATTATGGGGTATTGCATGTAGATGGGTGAGATTTTGTATTGTCAATCAATCAATCAATAAATCAATCAATCAATTGTATTTATAAATTACTTCTTACATCAGCAGATCTCACAGAGCGCTGTACAGAAACCCAGCCTAAAACCACAAACAGCAAGTAATGCAGGTGTAGAAGCACAGTGGCTAGGAAAAACTCCCTAGAAAGGCCAGAACCTAGGAAGAAACCTAGAGAGGAACCAGGCTATGAGGGGTGGCCAGTCCTCTTCTGGCTGTGCCGGGTTGTAGCTAAAGTTATTGTAGTTAATCCATTTTGAATTCGGGCTGTAACAACAAAATGTGGTTTGGAATAGATGGAGCTTTGTTGATGAACTCATACACGTACAGTGCCTTCAGAAGGTATCATACACCTTGACCTAGGTGTATGAAGGTGTATGATACCTTCTGAAGGCACTGTACGTGTATGAGTTCATCAACAAAGCTCCATCTATTCCAAACCACATTGATTTGTTGGAACCTTGAATGCTCTCACAGGTATGATTCAGGCAGGTGTGATTCAGAAAGCCAGTCAGTTAAATGCTGCTAGGTAACACTGGGGACATTGAAAATACACTGGGGACATTGGAAATACACTGGGGACATTGGAAATACACACCACACTGCCTTGCGATGACATGACATCGGTCAGAAAGGATGCAACTGAGTGGGTGTTTTTTGTGTGGCATTTTGTGTGGCAGTCATCCTTGGTCTACAGAGTGACTCAGATGAGGTGATCTGGAGGAGGGAAAGTACACAGTAGTCTCTGCCGCCAGGGTCAAACTCCTTTAACTGGGGGTATATTTCTGTACCTCTCATCGAAGTGGATGCCTGGTTAGTCTCGTGTATGTAGGTGTTGTTTCATCAGTCTGAGCCTGTGTTCCAGACAATCGATACATGTGGGTGGGTGCAGTATGGTGTTTTAAAGTTAGTCCAATTATTACGTTGCAGTAGGTGGGTTGTCAGTGGGTTGTCTGTGGGTTGTCAGTGGGTTGTCAGTGAGTTGTCAGTGGGTTGTGTGCAGAAATAATGTCGCCTGAACATACGGAGTCAGAATTTAATTGAATGCTATTCATTCACTGAAATAAATGATGTTGGCAGTGAACTCAATGCATTTGCGTTACTGGTTTGTCTTCCCATCTTACATATAGATTGATTCTACCAATGTTGTTCGTATGATTATCTTGTGATGTTAGTATGATGGGGTCTTCAGCTGTGTGTTGACTTCATTATGAGGCTGTTGTTGATCCTGCATGTGGAGGAGTCACTGTTACAGTATGTTACATTAGCTCTTCATTTAGCCACAGACACAGTGTGATGAGAGTGTCTGAGGGGTGCAGAGGGTCGATATGGGGACTCTACAAACCCTAGCATTAAAGCCATTAAGAATTGATGAAAGCGGGCTCAGTGGAATACAATGAGGGAATGCATCATCTGGATAAATGATGAGTCACTGTCGTCTCTCTGAGTGCTTCTCTCTCCTCCTATCCCTTTATCTCTCCCTTTCACTCCTCTTTTATTCTCATATGGAATGGAACACAATAGTATCTGAGATTTACTTTAGGTGATTAAAAAGAAGGATGGGTGTTCAAGCGTACCTTGCACTGGACCAGCAGGGTAGTGAGGTGCCTCTCCGTCCTCTGCCTCTCCTTCCTCCCCTCCTCTGTTTTATCGTTCCCAGTCGTGCTGCTTGTCTTCCCCCCGGCCTCGCTGCTGTCCTCCTCCTCGTCCGACCTCGTCTCTAGGCTCCTCTCGCTCTCCTCTGGCGAATCCCTCTCCTCCGTGGAGTCGTCAGCCGTGCTCTCGCTCTTCTCCTCTGCGTCGCCGGCGCCGCCCTCCTTGCTGTCGACCAGGGGCGAGGGTCTCCCCACGCGGGCCTCGCCACGCAGCTGTGTGATGTTTCCCGCCATGAGGCGGCGCTGCACGATGCTGTGGGGCTGCTGTAACCAGGAGACAGGGCAGGTAGAGGGATGTCAGACACCAGTTTCAATGGGTTAATCCTAGTCCTGGACTAGATTAGATTAGAGAGTTTAATAGTCACATATACAGGCTGGCAGATGTAATTACAGGGTACAGTGAAACGATTGCGCTCCAGGATCCAACAATGCACGACAAAGTGAAAAAAACTATAAAAATGTAATAAAAATTGATAATAAAATAATAATATATACATATTACAACTGTGGCAATGATAAATGTCCATTGGGGTGGGGGCAGGGTGACTCAAAAGGATGTCACTGGAGAATCTCCATTGAAAATGCTTTTTAGTCTTAATAGGTCTTTTAGTTTTAATAGGTAGTGCACAGTAGACCTGGAATGGTAAATAAATAGAAAAGAGAACCAGCTAGGGGCGGCAGGTGGCCTAGTGGTTAGAGTGTTGGGCCAGTAACCGAAAGGTTGCTGGATCGAATTCCTGAGCTGACAAGGTAAAAATCTGTTGTTCTGCCCTTGAACAAGGCAGTTAACCCACTGTTTCCTGGTAGGCTGTCATTGTAAATAAGAATTTGTTTTTAACTGACTTGCCTAGTTTAATAAAGTCTAAATTAAAAAATGTAATAGAACAAATTGGCTGATGTTCAATGTTAGAATGTTATGATGATTCCATATTCTTCAGGACGGAGAGTTCATTAAATATGATACATTTCTATCTTAGTGTTCTGTACAGCTTTCATGTTCATTTACTCAGACCAACCCCATTCCATAGCGATATTAAGGCAACTGTTGTTTTATGATTTGATACTTGCCTGGATGACGAACAAGAAATGTGATTTTAAACCATTTCAAAACAACTGGTGGCCAATGGCTGAGTTGAACAATTGTTTTCATGTGATAAATCTAAAATTAATAGAATTTTGAGCTCCAGAGCCTCATGGTAATCTAATTGTTTTCCAGTAGGGAGTCACTCTAGAGAAAGATGGAAATAGTTTTTCTAAGAGGCCATGTGGTTCGAAGTGAACAGAAGGTCAGCAAACACCAGCAAAACCAACAGTATCAATTCACCAGAAGGACGATGTCAGTCATTTCAGATATCATAACTGCTGCTGAAAAACGATGCTGCTACTGACGTGATGGAAACATCCATTGTCTCTATGCCAGAGGCACATCGTTAGCTGTAAATAGTGTGTGTGCGCGCTTATGTGTGTGTAGGCGCGCCTCCAATTTGATGTTTTTATCTGCACTGTGCATGTCTGTACAGTATGTAGCCTACAAAACAGTTGTTCTGCTTGTATCACACAGTTGCTGGTCTCAAATCTCACCTTTGGGGCCTCACTGTGAGTTCAGTTGAGGTGTTGAAGGTTTCTGGTAATGACCACAACATCAGAGCATATCAGAGCCGAGCTGTCTGTCTGTCAGTCTCCTCCTGGGCTCATTTCTCCTGTGCTCCAGCTCTCCCTGTCAGCTCGTCAAAGTGATTACTGGTCAGTGCTCTCATACTGGCTCACACAATAGATCGTATCAGGCCTCTGTATACCTCTGTGGGTAGGTGTTCTATTGATCAGGGAGGAAGTGCTCTCTGGAGAGGCTTCTCTGTAATCAGGCTTATATGCACTCTCTCTCTCTCGCTCCCTCATATATACTCTCTCTCTCGCTCTCACACACACACACACACACACACTCTCACACGCACCCAGAAGCAGGTCTGCGTATGTGTGTTAACCACATGATCAAGGTCAAATTAATAGGTAAGCAAAAACAGGAATCTTGTTTTCTCTGACTTTTCTAAGACTTCAGTGGGTATACTGTATATAGTGAACTCCAAAGTATTGGGATAGTGGCTTTTTTGTTGTTGTTTTGGCTCTGTACTCCAGCACTTGGGATTTGAAATGATACAATGACTATGAGGTTAAGATACAGACTGTCAGCTTTAGTTTGAGGGTATTTTCATCCATATCGGGTGAATCGTTTTGGAAATGACAGCCTATTTTGTACATAGTCCCCCCATTTTAGGGGACCTAAAGTATTGGGATAATTCACTCATGTATATTAAAGTAGTCAAAAGGTTAGTATTTTGTCCCATATTCCCGGCACGCGATGATTACATCAAGCTTGTGACTCTACAAACTGGTTGTTTTGGTTGCGTTTCAGATTATTTTGTGCCCAATAGAAATGAATGGTAAATAATCTATTGTGTCATTTTGGAATCACTTTTATTGTAAATAAGAATAGAATATGTTTCTAAACACTTCTACATTAACGTGGATGATACCGTGATTAAGGATAGTCCTGAATTAATCATGAAAAATGATGAGTGAGAAAGTTGCAGACTCACAAATTTCAAACCCCCAAGACATGCTAACAATTACAATAACAGCATTTGGGGGTGGGGGGGTATGATAGTTGTGCGTCTGTAACTTTCTCACTCAGCATTATTCACGATTCATTTCAAAATCTCTGAGCGATGGCTACTGTAAAGTCAATAAGATTGCATTATGAGAGGAGGCTCAAATGAAGAACCTACATCTGTAGGTGGGTTCTGCTGCTGGTATTGTGGGAGACTGCAGTTTCTCTAAAGGCTCTGTGTCACACCGGAAGTGTCTGGTGAGAGTTTACACAGACGTGACCCTTGACCTCCTCAACACCTTCAGCAGATGAGCAGGTGTCCGTTTTGTATGAAGCCTAGAGTCTGTAGTCTAGTGCCTCCTCTAAAAGATACTATTACTGAGAGCAACTGTAGGACATCACAGCACAATCAGCCTCATTACTATGTTGTGTTACAATGCCACCTCTGATGGAGTTATTTTATAGTTCTATAATAAATCATGTTATTTTACATTTTCTCTCTATGTTAGTGTTATTAGAAAACCTCATAGCCTTGGTACCTTGTATCCTGCTCTCTCTGCATATAAATGAAGTATTCACATGGCCCACTCCTGTAATCACAGTATTGTATTGTATTGCACCCAGATACGAAGAGCACAAATCCCCAGAGGGTTGACTGTCCAAAATACTGCGATTGCGCAATCATGCCCAATAGCCTGAGGAACAGATGGAGCAAGACGGAGAGGAAGGAGGAGGATAAATGCCACGCTGGTATTTTGTCCCCTTTTCTCAGTTGATTGTATTGTTCATCCTTGTTTTGTATTGTGCAATGTGCAGGGCTAATTTCCATTCTCTACACAGTGCTGGAAGCTGCAGCTTGTTCTGCCTGTTTACAATATGAATGAAGATGAGGGGATAATTTAGGAGGGTAGAGACGGGGAGATAATGAATGAAGGATAGAGAGATCCCAGCTATAATACTGTCCTCTTATTTATTTAACTCAGCCAGTCAGTTAAGAACAAATTCTTATTTTCAATGACGGCCTAGGAACAGTGGGTTAACTGCCTTGTTCAGGGGCAGAACGACAGATTTGTACCTTGTCAGCTCGGGGATTTGAACTTGCAACCTTTCGGTTACAAGCCCAGCTCTCTAGCCACTAAGCTACCTTGCTGCACTACTCTGTGTGTGCGTGTGTGCGTGCGTGCGTGCGTGCGTGTGTGAGTGTGCGTGCGTGAGTGTGCGTGCGTGTGTGTGCGCGTGTGAGTGTGTGTGCGTGCGCAGTGTATATAATGGCTTTCCTCCTGCTCCACAACACTGACTGACATCTGTCTCTCTGTAACACACCCTGTCATCCTAGAGGTCACCTAGGGGTCACACTGTATTCCTCTCTTCATATACACATCCCAGTCCTATCTGTCATCCCTTTAGTTCTCCCTCCCACATCTCCTACTATTTTCCCTCCCATCTCTCCCCTCCTACCAGTGCGAAGGCAAAAGTATATTGTTGCTGTTGCTTCCTCATAGTCCAACCAAGGTTAATGGATACGGGATGTGAGAGGTATTCAATCACTCCCAGAGGACATGGAACTTAGATAGAAAAATCCTTCTGTATTGTTCCAAAGCAACTAGTTTGGGCATTACACAATTCATCTGGGTACTTTAGAAGCTACCAGTCTGTATGTCATTGTCCTCCCAACCCAGCCTCAGTTCTAGCTGACCATGTAGTTGTTAGGCTGATCTGTGTTAGTCAGCTCTGACACAAGCTGTGAAGAAGGCCTCTCCACAGGAGCCCTCCCCAGAATAGGCTTTTCACAATGAGCAGCTCGATGTCTGCTCCACATCAATCAACAGGACCACTTGGACCGGGCCTGAATCATAGTGATCTATTATTATAATAGATAATGGTCCCGGAACGAAGTGGACAGTGTTTTCTGACTGTGTCATATCTGACAAGCGTTCAAATCAAGCCCCATGTGGTTCCTTTGACCTCACTCACACTCACCTTCCCTGCTATCAACACCCATAGAGACGGGTTTTATCTCGATGTCCGCAGCCCTTTATCAAAGATGTCATTGGAAAACCAGCAGTGTGTCATTCTCGTTTGACCCCCACCATTCAGTCTTCTATCTTCCATCAGCACCAGCCTTGTTGAAGGCAACACAGAAAAGGCGTAATTGCCGCAGTTTTCTCATTTGCAATTCTCAAAGCTTGCAGCATCAGATAATTGATCTAAATCCAACAATGATTAAGGGTACTTCAACACGTGTCCCCCCGCTCCTTCCTGCTGTAATGAACAGCATGTGTACCGAAACACACACAGGGAGATAGATAATGAACCCAGGTAAATGTGTGGCTGGCTGATGGAGGGGCTTCCCTGGGTGAACTACTAAAGGTTTATCTGGAGGGAGGAGTCACAGTCTGGAGGGAGGAGTCACAGTCTGCGTCCACAAATGGCTCCCTGTTCCCTATTTTGACCAGAGCCCCATAGTATCCCTGTCATTTCAGACACAGACACAGTCTGTGGAACTACTGATTTACCTGACTGCGTCCCAGTGTGTTGCTTTTTACATTTATGGAGTTTTTGTTTGGTCCTTTGGAGGAGATAAAAAAAAGAAGAAGAAATAAACATATTTCTCATTGACACTTAGAGAGAGAGATAGAGAGAGAGAGAGAGAGAGAGAGAGAGAGAGAGAGAGAGAGAGCGAGAGAGAGAGAGAGCGAGGGAGCGAGAGAGCGAGAGCGAGAGTGAGAAACAGAGAAACAGAGAAACAGGAGAGGCAAAGAGTGGCCTGGTTGCCTGCCTCCCCACCCAATGAGAAACCTTCCTTTAAATCCCATTATTATAAATCAGTTAAAGAAAATCTCCATTACCCATACTTCCCCTCCTCAGTGCTCCTCTCTGACTGGCAAAGAGCAGAGCAGATTGAAGCTGACAGCAGTGTACCCAATGTAATTCCCCCTGCTCCATGTGAGTGAGGAGGCAGCTGGCTGTTGTAGGTTCCGATTGCCCTGCAGCTACAGTGAGGTCAGACTGTTTGGATGCAGATCCTCTGTCCACAACAAGCGGCCTGTGTACAGTGGTTGTGAACTGCCATACAGTATGTTCCCTGGCCTTTTTATAAAGTTCAAATGCAATTCCCTGTTCTAGCGCTGCACTTTGGCGTATGTGCTTAGTCTTTTGTCTGGTTCCAGGGACAGGGATGAAAGTGGCTGTAAAATAACCCGTTTGGAGACAAAGATTATAATAATGTCTGATGTTGCGTCTGTCTGGTCTCTTTTCTAGCCATGACATCCTCAGAGACAAGATAGAGTGCTAAAGTAAGCAGTATGATTTCAGGGCTTTTGCAACATGACATTCTCAGAGACAAGATGGAGTGCTAAAGTAAGCAGTATGATTTCAGGGCTTTTGCAACATGACATCCTCAGAGACAAGATGTAGTGCTAAAGTAAGCAGTATGATTTCAGGGCTTTTGCAACATGACATTCTCAGAGACAAGATAGAGTGCTAAAGTAAGCAGTATGATTTCTGGGCTTTTGCAACATGACATCCTCAGAGACAAGATGGAGTGCTGAAGTAAGCAGTATGATTTCAGGGCTTTTGCAACATGACATTCTCAGAGACAAGATAGAGTGCTAAAGTAAGCAGTATGATTTCAGGGCTTTTGCAACATGACATTCTCAGAGACAAGATGGAGTGCTAAAGTAAGCAGTATGATTTCAGGGCTTTTGCAACATGACATCCTCAGAGACAAGATGTAGTGCTAAAGTAAGCAGTATGATTTCAGGGCTTTTGCAACATGACATTCTCAGAGACAAGATAGAGTGCTAAAGTAAGCAGTATGATTTCAGGGCTTTTGCAACATGACATCCTCAGAGACAAGATGGAGTGCTGAAGTAAGCAGTATGATTTCAGGGCTTTTGCAACATGACATTCTCAGAGACAAGATAGAGTGCTAAAGTAAGCAGTATGATTTCAGGGCTTTTGCAACATGACATTCTCAGAGACAAGATGGAGTGCTAAAGTAAGCAGTATGATTTCAGGGCTTTTGCAACATGACATTCTCAGAGACAAGATAGAGTGCTAAAGTAAGCAGTATGATTTCAGGGCTTTTGCAACATGACATTCTCAGAGACAAGATGGAGTGCTAAAGTAAGCAGTATGATTTCAGGGCTTTTGCAACAACAACAAAATAATACATCGACCGAATACCGCGAGTAAACCTTGATTATTTATTCAGTTTCAGCTGTCACAGTTCATCACTTTTGTGCCAACCGTCAAATGGCAAAAGCATAAGTACATGCAAAACTGTCTCGTTTTGCCAAATAGATCATACAAGGCATTAATTTTGATGTGTCACACTAAATATGGAGTTACCCCTATTGAATCCCCCCTGGGATAAGGTAGCAGTCATACATCAGACATTGTGCTATACAACACCTTTCTGGTTGTAAATGCACCCTGATAGGTGGTAGTCTTTATTGGCTAAGTGGTTCACTTGGAATTGGCGTCCCTGCTATGAATTAGGCTCATCTTTGTCTGCATCCATCAGCGTTCATTGGCTGATATCATGATTAGCCATCATTCATTTCAGCCAGCAGAGATGATGACTGGATGAATCTTAAATAGTGATTTGTGATGGTTGGTTAAACATGTACAAAGGATGTGAAGATTCCTGTCCCTTCCTGTCCCTCCCCTAGTTGGTCTCTAGAAATCAATTGTCTCTTCAATTAGCTGTAATTAAAGAGTATAACTTCCTTTGGAGCAGAGATTGAAATTGTTTTTTTATTGGCATGACATATAATATGTGTTATGTTGTTATCACTGTATAACACTATTGATGAATACCAATACCAATACCATCATTTCAAGCCCTCCTCAAATACACATACATATACACACACACACTGCTTCTCTGTGTTCTTAATACATATTGCAGACTGCTGATTTGGCTGATGAGCGTCTTGCTGTGACCTCCCTCGGGACACGTCCACAGTGTTCCAGTTCAAACCGGTCACTATGATGCTCACTCTCTCTCTCTTTCTCTCTCCCTCCCTCCCTTTTGTCATGGCATGTCCTTTTCTCTCTCTCTCTCTCTCTCTCTCTCTCTCTCTCTGAGAGATTAGAGCCTAATTGCCATGTGGGCTAATTATCTGACTGCAACAGGCTCCTCTCTCTGTCATGGCTGAAGTCACATGACTCTGCTAATGCCTGCTTTTCCATTTGGATCAAGGTCCCCAGCCGCTGGCTTCCTGTCATACAAACCATCAGGGTGTAGCCAGCGACACATCTGCTCTCTCTCTCCTCTCTTCTCTCTCCCTCCCCTCTCTGTCTCTCTCTCTCTTTCTACTCTCGATCTCTCCCTCTGCCATCCCCTCGGTCTCTGTGCCTGTCTGTTTCACCCAGGTATTTTTAGGCGGCTGTCTGTCTGCTGCCGCCCATCAAAGCTTCTGCCAACTGAGAGAGGGAGAGAGTGGATGAGAGAGAGCGGGGAGGGTGAGAGAATGCAGAGCAGAGAGAGAGAAACAGGTAGGAAGAGAGGGTGGAGGGATAGAGAGAAGGGTCCTCGTCTGGCTGAAGTCAGAGGGGGGCTCACCTCCGCTCTCGTCAGCTGGACTTATTGGCTCAGTGCTGGGTTCTAATGGTAATCACTAGAACCTTCCTAAGATGTCTCCTGAATCAATTCACCATGGCCCTCCACAGTCAGAGTTAGGGCACTTTTCTCAAACTTCTTAGGGACATGTCAAGGGATCATATTGAGTGAGTGAGTCCAGACACCCAGACACTAAGTCCAGACACTTCCTCCACTCTGCTTTTCCCTTCCCTCGCTCTTGCGATTGAATGGTGGGTTGTCTTTGCCCTTTTCATGCTCACTGCTCCCTGGCTCTGGTATAGGATGATTACCAGAGCGGGAGAGCGGGAGAGCGGGAGAGCGGGAGAGCGGGAGAGAGGGAGAGCGGGAGAGCGAGAGAGCGAGCGAGAAAAGAGAGATAGAGATAAGGAAGAGAGAGGAAGAGAGGGAGGGAGGGAGGGAGGGAGGGAGGGGGGAGAGGGAGGGAGAGGGAGAGGAGAGAGGGAGAGAGAGAGAGAGAGAGAGAGAGAGAGAGAGAGAGAGAGAGAGAGAGAGAGAGAGAGAGAGAGAGAGAGAGAGAGAGAGAGAGAGAGAGAGAGAGAAGCTGAAGCCAAAACACATTCACTCATATAACTGGCTCTATACTGTTAAATGATGTACTGGCTCAGCTGAAGCGGAGTGACAAACCAGGCTACATCTAAAGAAGCCTTGCGTGGTTCAATGTGCGCTTTTACACCAGGATTAGTTCTATTTTAATGACTTGAGAATGATAATGAGGACAGATGTCTTCATCATTCCTCAATAGGGGAAGGAACCCATGAGACTGATAATAGTGCATTCTTGAGATATGAACACTATTTCAGAATGACAGACACACACACATATAGTCGGTCTATTCAGCTGTGAGGTGACATCACTACCCTGTTGTTGCCTATCAGCTGGCTTCTGTTTGGTCTCAGAGTAGCACCACGCACCTTAGGGACACTCCTGCTGCTCTTCTACAATTCACTTTAGCCATGTCTCCACCCGGAGCGTGATTGCTTTTGACAGTCAGTACGGAGAGCGAGGCACGGCGGGGGAGCTGTAACAATGGCTGCCTCTCTGGCGTTCTGCCGTCCAGGCTCCGAGGCCATTACAATGCGATGCAGGGCCGTGAGATGACATGCAAATCATTCTGTAACCCCTGTGGCCTGTTTCCTCCATCGAATGGGGTTTCTAGCAAATGAGGTATGAATCAGAGTTATTTTCTCTTTCCTATGAGCAGATAATTGGTATTAGCATAAGAGGGATTTATCCCAGTAAGGTGGTAGAATGAAATGCTGCCGTTCAGCAGATGTGGTCTGCATGTTGAAGCTGATGCAGAAAGGATTACATTCAGCTCTGACTGCATTACATCTTGACAAAGTGGCATAAAGTTAAACATGTGACTGTAAATATACACTGAAGAGCCTGAGTGTGTCAGTGGCATCATCCTCTGTTGTTGTCACCCTTGTAATCAAATGTTCCCCTGAATATTTCTTGTTTATATTCAGAAGAATGGAGAAGCTTGTTTACAAGTCAAACACCATGGGTGAATCCCAAATGGCACCTGGCTTACTACTGTATATAGTGCACTACTTTTGCCCAGAGCATTATAAGTGTGTAGGGCATAGAGGGCCCTTTAGGATGCAGGAGACAGTTACCTCCAGGTTCTCTCACTGCATAGAGAGTGTGAATAGAATCCAGAGCACCAGACAGGCTCCAACAAATATTTAATTTCGCTCAAAATTACAGCTTGTTATCCTCCCACCATGCTTTTGTGAGAGAATTCAACTCTGAGAGCAAAGGAAAATAGATTTAGATATGATATTTAGATATAACGTGAGAGGGTTGAGAGAGATGGAAGTTAGTCATGGATATGCTGCTGCTGCCTTCTGTGAAAGCTGGATTTAAATACACAGTGTAATCACACACAGACACACACACACACACACACAGACAGTGTAAACACACACACTTCTGATGCTCTCCAGTCATTCTGGAGATTCTGGGAATTTGGGAGGCAGCCATCTAATCAAGACTGTGTCAGGAGTTGACAGTGTGGCAATAAAGCCATTATCACAGGAAGCCCTTGTGTCCATAGAGGAGGACTGGGGGAGAGAGGACTTAGGGAGGTAGTTTGGGCTGATTGAGCAGGAGGTGGGAGTATGGTGGGGGACGGACGGACACTTCATAACAGGGACTGTCGGTCTGTCTCACAGTGTGGTCTGTCAGTGTGTCATGCATTGATTAGAAGAATGTGGGTGGCTGCATGGGTGGCTGCGTGGGTGGCTGCGTGGGTGTGCGCCTGCATCTTAATCTAACTTGCCTCGCTCTGTTTGTTCTGTCGCTCTGACCTCATAGCTAGTATACTGATGGAAGGAGACGTGTGAGGGCCACACTGTGTCTCTGAGGCTCCATGTTCTCTGACAGGGTTTGACAGGCAGTCCTCTCATCTACTGTATCTACCGAGTCTTTCATCTTCTATGCGGTTGCATGGCCTACCCTCTTCTCTTGACACCTCGTCAGATAATGGAAATTGCAGTTGATGGTGCAGCGGTAACAGTGAACGGTGGTAGATCCATGATAGGAACACCACAGGTTTGATAGAAAAGCAGCATGGTGTTGATATTCAACTCTTTTTCTGACGACGACATCAAGAAAACCGAGCAATATCATAGTCAATCAAGGGTCCACCTCATTAGTCATAGACTTAGTACATTTACTTTACACCGCATTTTAAACCTAGTAAATCATGCAGTTAGATTCAGCCAACCGTTGACCCCATGTCTTTCAACCTGTCTCCCAACGGTCCCCAAAGCACCAACAATGCCAAGCAGCTGGTGGCAAACAGAGGACAGCCTCTTCAACTAACTATCCAAACAAGCTCATTTCAACATCTTCTATCTGCCAAGTCTCATCCAAAATGTATTTAGCCATTAGCCACCACCACGAAGAGTCAAAGTGACACAGTACAAGCAATAGAGTGTGATCTAATGGGACTTTCAGACAGCCACTGACCAGGGTCGTATTCATTAGGTAAAGACTGTTAGAGGGAGGGACTATCGGAACTTGTTCAATAAGAGCAGGGCACACTGTAGTAAAACATTCTACAACAGAAAACAAACATGTTCCCTTGCAAAACGTTTTGCTACGGTGACTTAATGAATAGAACTCATGTAAGTGACAGTACCGCCAATAACAGAATAAGAATAGTCCAATGGGACATTGACAGCCACTCACCAGATCTTTGGAGGTGCCCAGTCTCTTGAGCCCATCCAGGGGCAGCAGGTCGGCTGAGTCTTTGTGTGTGAACTGGGTGGCCTGCTTCAGACGCCTCTGCTGGCCCAGGATGGCTTTATCCCGGATAGCCAGATCACCCTTCTTCGACTCACTCATGGTCAGTCAGTCAACCAGTCAGTTAGTGCAGTACAGTACAGCTAGCTAGAGTGTAGAGCAGAGCTGCTACCTTCAGCGTACCACTGTCTGATGTAGCCTGGTTTGGAACAGCAGTAGCAGCAGTAGCAGCACAGAAGGGTATGAGTGTTGAAGGCAGAGCAGCACAGCCCAGTGCCCTGTACTGTAAAGTCTCTCCTTTTCACTTCCAAGAGATAGATCGCAGAGAGTAGATGATACCGTTGATTACTCCTGTTTTAGTTGGTCTCTTCCAGAACAAATGTCTTCCTTCACCTTTACTGTGTCCGTCTTCAAACTGTTCCACCTTCAAACTGTGACCTCCCTCTCTGTGAGGGTGAGGTTGTTTTGAGGTGCTAGTCCTTGGCATCTATTTGTGTTCTGTGTTGCTGTCAGTGTCCAGAAATGATTAGTGTGCTGATGGTCCTGTTATGTAGACATGTCTCTCTTCAGGCTGGGCTGTGTGTGTGTCCTCCTCTGTCAGTGCAGTCTGTCCTTGCAGCGCTGCAGGAGCAAACTGTGCCCCTCTCTTTCTCTGCTGTCTCTCTCCTTTTCTCTGCTCTCACTCTCTCTCTCTCTGCTCTCTCTCTCCTCTCTCTCTGCTCTCTCTCTCTGCTCTCTCTCTCCTCTCTCTCCTCTCTCTCTGCTCTCTCTCTCTCCTCTCTCTCTCCTCTCTCTCTCTGCTCTCTCTCTCTGCTCTCTCTCTCCTCTCTCTCCTCTCTCTCTGCTCTCTCTCTCTCTCCTCTCTCTGCTCTCTCTCTCTGCTCTCTCTCTCTGCTCTCTCTCTCCTCTCTCTCTGCTCTCTCTCTCTCTCCTCTCTCTCCTCTCTCTCTGCTCTCTCTCCTTTTCTCTGCTCTCACTCTCTCTCTGCTCTCTCTCTCTCTCTCTGCTCTCTCTCCTCTCTCTCCTCTCTCTCTGCTCTCTCTCTGCTCGCTCGTTATCCTCGCTTTCTTTCTGTCTCCTCTCTCTCTCCTCTCTCTCTCTCTCTGTGATTCTGTCTCTTCCTCTCATTGCTGCTCTCTGGAGGAGTATATACCCACCCCCTGTCCCTCCCCTCAAGCCCTCTTTCCTTCATACACACTGACACACTGACACACACACACACACACACACACACACACACACACACACACACACACACACACACACACACACACACACACACACACACACACACACACACACACACACACACACACACACACACACACACACACACACACACACACACACATATATATATGTACACACACACACATCTGGACTAGTTTCAAAACACGACACCCACATGTTCTCGGTTAATGCCCCGTAGTGGGGGGACACTTTGAAGTAGAAAAGCACCCTAGCTGCCTTCTTATTACCTCCCTACCCTCCACACACAGAGCTGGAATACCTTTCTGCCCTGGCTGACGTACAGAACATGCTGAGTCATGCTGCTATAGAACATCAGAGATGATCACATCAGACGCTTACTACCTGAATAAATACATAAAGATCAGATTCTCTCCCCTTGGATTTATTTGAGCCTTTCCCCTGAATGTCCTTCAGCTGTGCACCGAGCCACATCTAAAGCACATCAGAGATGTAACATGTTATAATGCCGTCAACCAATAGAGATTCTAACTCCTGTACAGTGGTAGTTCTATGTGATGGATAACACATTGAGGGATCCACTCTGTCAGCTATATGTGTATTTAGCTGAGTTCTAACCAGTTGTCATTTGGTTCCTCTGGGTTTTCAGTGGTTCCGGCACCTATGCTACGGTTGTGTCTGTGATTAGTGTCTGTGATTAGTGTGTGTGTGATTGGTGTCTGTGATTAGTGTGTGTGTGATTGGTGTGTGTGATTGATGTGTGTGATTGGTGTGGTTGCCCCAGCATTGATCTCCACTCAATCAAGCCCCATGAATAAATGAACAGGCTCCAGCATGAGATTCACAAACCCCTTCAGTTCAGACCCCCCTCATTTATATAAGTATAACCTCATGTATATATAATTATCAAAAGGGGAAAAAATCAATCCCTCAATGAGCATCGGTGTAATAGAACCTATTAAAAGGGTAATATATATTTTGCAACTCATTGCTTTTGACCTTGGGCTAAGCAGGTTAAGTCATAAACAACATTTCTCTGGTGCTGCAAGAATGCATGTGGCCTAACGCAATACGTTTACATTTACTCATGCCTCACATGTTTCATGTACTCAACATTTACATGTCAAACAGAGTATAATGTCCTTAAAATGTCTCTGTGCACAGAATATTGTTTTCACACATGCAATTAACCTGTTTACCGGTGTTTATTTAGGGGACTGTTGGACTTCCCAAGGTGACTGATTGGAAATGGACTGTATTGAAAATCTAAATACTCAGACAGGGATATACTGCCACCTTCTGGTGATATTTTTCTTTAACCCTGGTGGATTGTTACATGGGGTTTTTGTCAAAGATGTGCTCTCTCACACCACAATTTGCACAGCTGACATTAAAAGGTTGTATTTTTGCTTTGGCACCAGTCTGTGTTTGCTCTCTTGCCAACTCCTTATGGAATTATCTACAATGCCAAAAAGCATAAACAAATCTGAGACCAGGCTAGTTTTGTTTATGTCGTTTAAGAGAAATGTAATCTAAATCGGTGTGTTTGGTGGGGGCTGCAAAATGCTTTTAGCATTGATTTGCAGCTGTGTAGAATAGTAAACATAGTTGCACAAATGTTGTAGATTCAAATCTCAAAGGAAGCAGACAAATTCCAGATGTTTTAATGGCCACTATTTTAGAATTCTACTAATGTGCAGGGCCATTCCAATAGAATTCAGAATCATTTCCAAGTGATTGTTTCCATAGAGACATTACAAACCAAGAGTGTATAAAAAATATTGTTTTAATTCAAATAAGCAAAGTGTTGATTCACTGCAAGACATGGAGGTGGTTCAGCCCTATGCAGAGAAATATCTTATGAAGCTGACATTCTATGCAGAAGACGATCCTGCCTTCAGTTTAGGTAAATATTGTTTTTTTAATGTAAATTGTGAAATAGCCACCAATTTATTATTATTTGTCAGAGTTATTTCAAACTATTTCATAGTTCCGTTCTTTGTTTCATGATTGGGCAGATTTCATGAAGGAAACATACTCCAACTCAACATACACAGTGACAGTGCGACTGACCAATACAGAGGAGAAGCCTCTGACACAGCAGAACCTGCAGTGTGTGGCCCTCAGCATCCCAGACCTCCACTACCGTCTCACAGGCCATCCTTATGCCCTGGGTCTCCTCCACCTTGCCTACCTCCAGACAGACCCTCTACCCCTGGACTATAGCCCTCCAGCTAGACCAACCCTGGATCCCAGAAAGCAGACATGGGACAGAGTCTCTCTGGAACATTCCACTATTCCCCTGACCAATGTGTCTCTTCCTGAGGGCCAGTTCCATGGCTCTCAAGGGGATAGCGAGAGCAGCAGTATCACTGACTGGTTCCTCTGTGACGGGTCCTTTGTGCCAGACTTCCCAGGGAAGGAGTGGACCTCTGTGAACTACAGAGGCCTAGAGTTTATAAGGGCTTTCTCCCCAATCAGACAGACTGATGATGCAGCTGATATACTGGGAAGGTGTAATATCACCGATTACACTGCTTACGAGCAGTTTGTCTTCTCTGTCGATGTGGACATCCTCAAGGCAAAACATCCTTCAGGAACAGAGGAATCTAGTCCTGCCTCCAAAATGTTAGAAGAGAATAGTTTAGAAAGAGAGGAAGCTAGTCACGCTTCCAAAAGGGAAGAGGGGAATAGTTTTGTAAAAGAGGTCACTCGTTTGGACGACAAATGGGACAAGGGGAATAGTTTAGAGAGAATGCCAGTTCCGCCTACACATGGGAAGAGATGAATCATTTAGACAGAGAGGAAACTAGTTCCACCAACGAATGGGAAGAGCAGAATAGTTTAGGAAGAGAGGAACCTAGTCCCACCTAGAAAAGAAAAGAGAGCAATAGTTCAGGAAGAGGCCACTAGTTTTGCCTACAAATGTGAAGAGAGGAATAATTTAGGAATAGAGGAAGCTAGTTCGGCTTACAAAGGGAAAGAGGGGAATCATTTCAGGAGAAAGGCTGTTAGTTCCCCCTACATAAAAAAAGAGAGGACAAAGTACCTGGATGTACAGAAGCAAGGACTAAACCGAAGACAGGGATGAAAGATAACTAAATGATCCATAAGGCCTTAATATGGCCAGACTATGAAAGTTTAGATGTGATTCAAAGTATTTTATGTCGCTTCACTTGCAGATGAAAAGGCAAAGCCTCCTACTTCCAAAAAGGCATAATCACTGAATGCATGGTTTCAATGTTTTTACAATTAAACAGAACACCTACTCCCTGAATATTTTCTTTATTCTTCTAAGTCAAAGTCCAAGGCATCTGTCAGAACAAAACCAGAGGTGACAAAACAATATACAGTACATTCATCAAACTCCAACACATCTTTAGAAGCCAAACAACATAGTTGTATTATCAGCAGAAAGACAAACCATCTCCACAGAAAAGGTTTGTAATCCCCTTTAATTAAAGGTAGACTCAGCAAAGTTACGTTGCCACAAGCAGCGCCGGAGATATTGAGATGAGCGACAGTCACACACAGTATCTGTGCACGGGTTCGCGTCACCCTGTTCTCAGCGTGGTAGCCAGGGCACCAAAATAGCTGAGAAGTCGAGCCTCACGCTCCTACGCTTCTTAGTTGTGGAAATTGAACCACTATGTTGTTTACTTTTCTGCTTCATATCGCTGAGTCTCCCTTTAAACCCAAACTACATTCTCATGGTCTTTCATCAATTTGTTCTTAACGTACCCTAATGAAAGCTCTTTCCTGATAATTCAACAGGGAAATGGGAGGGAAAAAAACACAGTTTTGGTTGGTCACTTACAATTCAACTCTTGTTCATCTGTACAAAATCCCCCCAGGTGAGGGAGAAGGCACGTTCCTTATCCATTTCATTGAACTGTACTGCTGCTGAGCTTAGCATTTGTTTTCTAAACAATGTTCATAAGTTAAATCAAGTCAATGAATTACTCAATTTCATCCATTCATGATTCTACCATTTTTTTTTCACACTGAAGAGTTCAAATATTTGTTTTAGTTACAGTATTAATTGTGGTCCGGCATCAGCAAAACCGGCAGTGTAAAACCAAAGCCACTTCTTGGCTACAAACTTTCTTCAATATCCAATATGACATGTATTACATCTATTAGTAATTTGCATTAGCGTTTAAGGTTTGTAGTGAACACTAAGATGAAGATTTTTTTATGTGCAGTGTAAACAATAGGGAAAATTCTATATGATTCAAGTCTACTTCTAATCAAAGAATCCGAAAATGGATCTCGATAGTAGGCCAATGCTGCTATGCTAACATTGACATTGACCCGCAACGCGTGACCGTTGCTTTGCCTGTGCTTGTAGCTACTTTAAGGTTTAAATAATGTAACAAGTCTGTGTCTTTCTATATTTTGCCCCACCAACAGGGATGTGGCCACACTGTGTCCTACTGCAGCCATCTACAGCTCTACCGTTACCACTTCTCTTCATGGGAGCTATGTAGCCGCAGCACGCACAAACAAGCCTCTTGTGGCATACGATGTAGTCTCTGGACTGTACGACCACTGCCATCAACTAAACATCCTTACATTCCATCCGCAACGCTCACAGAACGTTGGGCAGATAGAGGGAGCAGAGTAGCATATTCTGGCCCAGCGCGGGGAAGCGTCTGAAGGCCTCCCAGGCATCTGAGAAGATGTTGTACTTGAGGAAGACGCGGTGCTCCAGGCTGGTGGGCAGGCTGACGTCGCGCGACATAATATAGACCCCGTCGTTGTGCAGTGTACACGTGAGGTTCAGGCCCGACTTGGAGGTGTTGTCCTTCAGGTGGAGCCACTCCCCCGTGGTCACGTTGTAAGACTGCACCGTCAGCATGTCCTCTGTCTGGCTGGCCCGCCGCCCCGGACCCGGCTCCAGCTCGTGGGTGTACCCCCCCACCAGGTAGATGGTATCTTCCACCGAGAGCATCTGCTGCTTACGCACGTGGGCCGAGCAGGAGCGGAACACTGTCCAACTGTCAGAGGTGGGGCAGTAGCGTAGTACGCTGGTATTCCTGTCTAATAGATACAGAGAGAAAAAACAAACAGCATTTGTTAAAATAATTTAAGAACCAATTGATATTTTGTCAAATGAACAAGCACTATTTGTGTAGCCTACAGTTCTTCATGTCTGCTGTGTGTATACATTGGACATTTTAGAAAATGTTCTCACTTCTGCTGGGAATGAAAATCACCCCCACTAACCTCTGGCAGTATATCCTCCCATGACGTAGATCATGCCCTGGCACTCGCAGGCAGAGAACTCTGCCAGGGGGTCGGGTAGTGACGACACACAGGTCCACCAGTCCTGCTCAGGGCTGTAGCACTCCACAGTGCCCTGACACTGGCCTCCCACTGCATACAGCTTCCCTCGTACCGCCAGCAGCTTGAAGTTGGACCTGAACGGAGGAGAGACGGATATACAACAACGTTACAGGACGGAGACATACTGTAGCCTATGTAGTTTGCTGGCTCAGCATCAAAACAGATTGAAGATCAAGACATCGACAGACTGCATAGAGATCTATTCATATAGCTGACCTGTACTGACCTCTTCTGGTTCAGGGGGGCTACCTGGTTCCATTCATTTCTACAGGGGTTGTAACAGTGTGCCGCTGAGATCTCCTGGCTGGTCATTCTGTACCCACCGACAATGAACAGGTAGTTGTCCAACACGGCCGAGCCGTAGCCTCTCACATTGACCATGTCAGAGGGCAGATTGTTAGCGAGCGGCTTCCAACGCTGCTCTACTTCCCCATACCTCAGCATGGACCAGGGCTCGTCCTGGTCTGGTAGGTCCAGAGCCAGACAGGTGAAGAGTCCGATAGCCACCAGAGTGGCCGTGCCTTTCATACGCATCTCTCTAACCTGGTTGCGCAGGGCAGCAGGTAAGTCGCTGAACTCTGGTCTCCGCAGCATCGGGTGGTAGTGACAGCTCATATATCTGAGACAAGCGTTGTGTAAATCATGAGTTCCATATACCTCAGATAGGCTGTATAGTTCCACACAATTCTCTTGTCGAATTTCAGACGAAAGGAGTTTTAGGATAGAGGTGACTTGCAAAAAAGATGCAGTCTCAATCAGGTCTTCCAGGGTCTCGTTGACTACTTTCACTTTGGAGGTGTTGATAAACTCCAGGACCAGCTCGAGCCCTGGCACACTCAGCCCCTGCAGTTGCACTGAATCCTCTCTGGACTCGCGCATCCCAGAGCTGTACAGTGCACGGAAGTAGTCGCTTTTTTCTATCAACTTGCCTTTGTTGACGTTGTACGTTTTGTCATCCATGACAATTACGATTATTTGTTCGGATGACATGTTTAGTGGTTGGGTTAGCTTGATAATGTTGTCAAGTGATCTGTTTTGTTGACTGTCCTCTTCCGGCCTCGATCTGTTAATGACTGCCTGTCAGTTTACATTTCTCAGGCGCAGGGGTGGTCTGCAACTCTAGTCGCACCGCAGTCACCAGGCCTATATATGGTAATATTCAGCCCATACGTCTGGATGATGCCTGGATCATTTCAACTCAGCTGTGAGTGTGCTAGCTAGCTAGCAAGAGTGACTTGGAAATCTAGCTAGCCTCTTTATCTTTCAAAAACAGTGGGTATTATCTCGACGTACATCCAAAGAAGATGTTTTGCTGGACCATGTGGTCATTTTTAAGATGTATATACTGGATAACACACTTTATTTGCATTGTCGAGATAATCTGCAGAAAGCTGCAGTTGGTTTTTGAGGAGAAATTGGCCAGCATATTTCCTGTTTTGATCCTGTGGGTTGCGTCACTTGCTTGCTCAACCGGAAACCACTGTTTTCTTCTTCGTGTAAAGACAATGCCATGCAGATTGGTACAAGATGTGTTGCTGCCACCAGCTGGCTTGGGGTATAGGTGCAAGCCACCCGTAGTGCATGTTCCTATATTTTGCTTCACCAACTTTTCATGGAACCAGGTACATTAAAACCAACCGTTTCCAACTATCAACAACATAAACTTGCAATGAAGTAAGACTGTGTATAGGGCGGCAGGTAGTGGTTAGAGCGTTGGACTAGTAACCGGAAGGTTGCAAGATCGAATCCCCGAGCTGACAAGGTCAAAATCTGTTGTTCTGCCCCTGAACAAGGCAGTTAACCCACTGTATCTAGGCCATCATTGTAAATAAGAATTTGTTCTTAACTGACTTGCCTAGTTAAATCAAATAAATAAAATATAGCCTCTGTGGCACCTGACACACACCTCATCTAGCCTACAACCTCAGGCTGAGTCTACCCAACAGGGACATGTTTATTGGGGGTTGATGTAAGATACAGTATTTTACTGTTAACATAATGGCTATATGGACTGGAGGCAAGCATGGTGCATTACTGCCACCCAGTGATGAAATATGTAACTGTTTTGCACTTCACTGAGTAGGCCTTTTGGAGTACCAATGATATATATTTGATTCTCAATTTAACAGTAGAGTAGTAGGAAGCTGAATCTGATACTTTTGTATCAAAAAACACTCATCGAGGGAGGACAAGTCTAGATAATGGCTGATAGCTCTCTTCAAGAATGCAGATGGCCATGTATAGGGGCAGGCAACGTGTGTGTGTGTGTGTGTGTGTGTGTGTGTGTGTGTGTGTGTGTGTGTGTGTGTGTGTGTGTGTGTGTGTGTGTGTGTGTGTGTGTGTGTATGTGTGTGTTGGTAGGAGGGGGGATGGGTGATGACACGACACTATTGCAGACCCCACTACTTAGACTGGGACTAACAACAGATATTCACCCCTGCAACGGGTCTACCCTATATGGGACCTATGAGCTAGACTGTCAGGTGTCCATACGTTGTGGACACTGCCCCAGAACTGTGGTTTGCTGCACCTCTACAGACAACCATCTGGCACCTCCTTCTCATGTACCAAAGCAGATCAATTGTATTCCTATGCATACATGTTTCCAGGGTGTGGGTATATTACTGGTAACTTTAGTTTACCAGTAAACTACCAGAATGTTGGTAACTTTCAAGGATTTTATGTCATTTATCAAAGGACATCTAGTGGCCCTTTTGGGTACTTCAGATTATCACAGGCATCTAATTATATCTAGACCTCTGTGTGGCCTTATCACATGTAAAATATATAAAATAATAAAATAAGAACATTTTTTACCATAAACTCAGTCAATACCATTGGTCTTTATATAAGGGTTTCATTTAAAGTGGTGTGTGGTGCCAGGGTCTGCTGCTTGACCCAATGCTTGACCCATCTGTCTGCCTATTCAGCCTCCCCATTTTGACCAACATTCACCCCATTCCATGTTATTGGACTGCTGTAAGATTTTTTAATGTTCGCCTAATCATTTATGGAAATAAACGGTAATATATTTTAACAGTGGCCACTATTGGTAATAGGTCTATACACAGTGGTGGACCTAATAACAAAACAAATTGTTCTTGCTGTCAATTAGACCGAGGTAAAGTTGGTTTTATATTCATATGTTCAGACCTTCATTAGACATTCAACAGACATTCAACAGACATTAGTCAAAATTAATTTAAAATGGTAAAAATCAATAACTAATTCATCGATTGTCACAGAAACATACAAAAATAGATGGTTTATTCTATAAATATCTAGCATACTTTTACAATATTTGTTTTGAATAAAAATTCCAGTTTTGATTTGATGGAAATACATAAAATCTTTCAAATGCAATTTAAAGCGGTATAAATCAATAACTAATTCACCGTTTGTCACAGAAACATCAAACTAGATATGATTTATTCTATAAATATCTAGCATACTTTTGCAACTTTTGTTTTGAGTAAAAATTCCAGTTTTGATTTGATAGAGGGCATGTAGTCTGTCTTGAGGGCGTGTGGTAAAAGTTCTAATGAGTCTGTTATACCCTATTAGAAGGGGCCTGGCGTAAAATTCTGCATCTTCAGTCATATTAAATTAGATTACAGGAAAAAACTATGGGATGAAGGGGTCAGGCCTGACTAACAAAGAAGACAGGTGGATGGATCAAGAGGACCAAGACAACCAAGAGGATCAACATGGGCATCTCCACAGTGGAGATAAGGAAAACTAAGAGTGAACCATAACATACACTACCGTTCAAAAGTTTGGGGTCACTTAATAATGTAATTGTTTTTGAAAGAAAAGCTATTTTTTGTACATTTAAAATAACATAAAATTGATCAGAAATACAGTGTAGACTTTGTTAATGTTGTAAATGACTATTATAGCTGGAAACTGCAGATTTTTTATGGAACGTCTACATAGGCGTACAGAGGTCCATTATCAGCAACCATCACTCCTGTCTCCCAATGGCACGTTGTGTTAGCTAATCCAAGTTTATAATTTTTAAAAGGCTAATTGATCATTAGACAACCCTTTTGCAATTATGTTAGCACAGCTGAAAACTGTTGTCCTGATTAAAGAAGCAATAAAAACTGGCCTTCTTTAGACTAGTTGAGTATCTGGAGCATCAGCATTTGTGAGTTCGATTACAGGCTCAAAATGGCCAGAAACAAAAAACTTTCTTCTGAAACTCGTCAGTCTATTTTTGTTCTGAGAAATAAAGGCTATTCCATGAGTGAAATTGCCAAGAAACTGAAGATCTCGCACACTGCTGTGTACTACTACCTTCACAGAACAGCGCAAACTGGCTCTAACCAAGAAAGGTCTTCTCTCTACTACCGCATGGAAAGCGGGGCCGGAGTGCCAAGTCTAGGACAAAAAGGCTTCTCAACAGTTTTTACCCCCAATCCATAAGACTCCTGAACACTATTTGCATTGTGTGCCCACCCCCCAACCCCTCTTTTATGCTGCTGCTACTCTCTGTTTATCGTATATGCATAGTCACTTTAACTATACATTCATGTACATACTACCTAAATGGCCCGACCAACCAGTGCTCCCGCACATTGGCTAACCGGGCTATCTGCATTGTGTCCCACCACCCGCCAATCCCTCTTTTTACGCTTCTGCTACTCTCTGTTCATCATATATGCACAGTCACTTTAACGATACCTACATGTACATACTACCTCAATAAGCCTGACTAACAGGTGTATATAGCCCTGCTACTCTTTTTTCAAATGTCTTTTTACTGTTGTTTTATTTCTTTACTTACCTACACACACACATACCTTTTTTTCCCGCACCATTGGTTAGAGCCTGTAAGTAAGCTTTTCAATGTAAGGTCTACACCTGTTGTATTCGGCGCACGTGACAAATAAACTTTTTTCAAAAATAGCATTTTTCCTCAAGACCATGGTGTATACCTCTGGCCCTTCTTTAGACACCTCCAGACGAGCTTCAATGCCATACAACTCTCTTTCCGTGGCCTCCAACTGCTCTTAAATGCAAGTAAAACTAAATGCGTGCTCTTCAACCGATCGCTACCAGCACCTGCCCGCCCGTCCAGCATCACTACTCTGGACGGTTCTGACTTAGAATATGTGGACATCAACAAATACCTAGGTGTCTGGTTAGACTGTAAACTCTCCTTCCAGACTCATACCAAACATCTCCAATCCAAAATTAAATCTAGAATCTACTTTCTATTTTGCAACAAAGCATCCTTCACTCATGCTGCCAAACATACCCTCGTAAAACTGACTATCCTACCGGTCCTTGACTTTGGCGATGTCATTTACAAAATAACCTCCAACACTCTACTCAGCAAATTGGATACAGTCTATCACAGTGCCATCCGTTTGGTCACCAAAGCCCCATATACTATCCACCACTGCGACCTGTATGCTCTCGTTGGCTGGCTCTCGCTTCATATTTGTCGCCAAACCCACGGGCTCCAGGTCATCTATAAGTCTTTGCTAGGTAAAGCCCCGCCTTATCTCAGCTCACTGGTCACCATAGCAGCACCCACCCGTAGCATGCGCTCCAGCAGGTATATCTCACTGGTCACCTCCAAAGCCAATTCCTCCTTTGGCCGCCTCTCCTTCCAGTTCTCTGCTGTCAATGACTGGAACGATTTGTAAAAATCACTGAAGCTGGAGACTCATATCTCCCTCACTAACTTTAAGCATCAGCTGTCAGAGCAGCTCACAGATCACTATACCTGTACATAGTCCATCTGTAAATAGCCCATCCAACTACCTCATTGCCAAACTGTTATTATTATTATTTTTGCTCCTTTGCACCAAAGTATCTCTACTTGCACATTCATCTTCTGCACATCTATCACTCCAGTCTCTATCACTCAGGTGTTAAATTGCTAAATTGTAATTATTTTGCCACTATGGTCTATTTATTGCCTTACCTCCTTTATCTTACCTAATTTGCACACACTGTGTATAGACTTTTTTCTATTGTGTTATTGACTGTATGTTTGTTTACTCCATGTGTAACTCTGTGTTGTTGTTTGTGTCACACTGCTTCGCTTTATCTTGGCCAGGTCTCAGAAGTAAATGAGAACTTGTTCTCAACTAGCCTACCTTGTTAAATAAAGGTGAAATAAATACAAATGATTAAAAAACAAAGGTTGTAAAAGTATGCTAGACATACATAGAATAAATCATTCTGAGTTAGATGTTTCTGTCATAATCAGTGAAAACGTTATTGATATATATTGGTCTAAATGGCATTTTAGAGATGTTATGCATTTCTATCAAATCAGAAGTGGAATGTTTACTCAAAGCAAAGGTTGTAAAAGTCTACTAGACATTTATAGAATAAATCACACCTAGTTTGATGACTCTGTGACAAACAGTGATTTAGTTATTGATTTATACCGCTTTAAATGGCATTATATAGATTTGATGTATATCTGTGAAATTAAAACCGGAATTTGTATTCAAAACAAAGGTTGTAAAAGTATGCTAGACATTTATAGAATAAATCATACCTAGCCTGAAGATTCTGTCATAATCAGTGAAAACGTTATGGATTTATATAGGTTTAAAAGGCATTTTTATTGATGTTATGTATTTCTATCAAATCAGAACTGGAATGTTTACTCAAAGCAAAGGTTGTAAAAGTCTACTAGACATTTATAGAATAAATCACACCTAGTTTGATGACTTTGTGGCAAACAGTGATTTAGTTATTGATTTATACCGCTTTAAATGGCATTATATAGATTTGATGTATATCTGTGAAATTAAAACCGGAATTTGTATTCAAAACAAAGGTTGTAAAAGTATGCTAGACATTTATAGAATAAATCATACCTAGCCTGAAGATTCTGTCATAATCAGTGAAAACGTTATGGATTTATATAGGTTTAAAAGGCATTTTTATTGATGTTATGTATTTCTATCAAATCAGAACTGGAATGTTTACTCAAAGCAAAGGTTGTAAAAGTCTACTAGACATTTATAGAATAAATCACACCTAGTTTGATGACTTTGTGGCAAACAGTGATTTAGTTATTGATTTATACAGCTTTAAGTTGCATGTTGTAGATTTGATGTATTTCTATAAAATCAAAACTGGAATATGTATTCAAAACAAAGGTTGTAAAAGCATGCTGGACATTTATAGAATAAATCACATCTAGTTTGATGATTATTTGACAGACGGTTAATTATTGATTTTTAAATTCGTAAATTGATTTTGGTGAATGTCCGTTGATTGTCTGGTGAATGTCTGTTGAATGTCCGAATGTGTGAATATAAAACCAACTTTACCTCGGTGTCAAATAGCTGTTTTAAGATAACGCAAAGCCTGTGCTTTAGCAGAGTGACGTCGGCCGCGTGCCTCTGACAGGATGGATCTTGAGCGCAGAGTAGCGGAGTGGGTGGAGAGAACCGCGCGCATACATAACGACGGAGCACCATAACCAAAATCACTCACTGTCATTCATGCGTTTGGTCTTCAACCGAATCCTTTCACGGACTGTCTTTACACAAAACGAGGATGAGGGAA
Source organism: Oncorhynchus nerka (assembly GCF_034236695.1). NCBI lineage: Eukaryota > Metazoa > Chordata > Actinopteri > Salmoniformes > Salmonidae > Oncorhynchus > Oncorhynchus nerka. Next base: position 54,854,237 of record NC_088418.1, read on the forward strand.
GAGTCACGCGGGTTCTGTTTTCTTAATTGTTTTTTATTCATCATCAGCGCCCGGCAATGGGTGTCCGCGAGCAGGAACCTGCGCCCGTGCAATGAGGTAAGAGCGCGCAGCTCGACATGTTCGGCAGAGGCTGTCACACTGTAATTTATAACACTGTTTTAAACTACATTAAATAAGCAAGCCATGACATTGCCACCAAGTGCGCTGAACGCACAATGTGTAATCATCTTATACTAGACTATGTCCCAACCATATTTATCATGTTTATGATACGAACGTTATCAAATGGGTCAAGAATTAACATTAACCAGAGGATTATAGGCTACAACCTTCTGCCAATCATTGTTATAAAATGCCCATTGGCACGGAATGGAGTTGATATATACGATGTTATGGGAGCCTTCTTTGTGGTGGGATTTAAAATGTGTTGGTCGCCTGTTCTTCTTATCGGCTTAAATCCTAAGCATGTTGACAAAATATAAGGCTCCATAATATGATGACGCAGCGCACTGAGCCGATCACTTGGCATCCATCCTCGTCGGTGCTGCCTTCCGTCGATGTGCGGGAGTAATATTACCGCTGAGTAAGAGGAAAACAGAGGAGGGAAGGACAGCTGAACAGCAAGGGCCCTGGCACTGCATTATCCGGTTAGATTGATCTGTTATGGCAATGATATCAACTCTCTAAGGAAAAAAGCTGCCTGGAAGCCATCTATGTCTCAGCCTTCTCCGTATTATTTGATCTGAAAATGATTGAGTGCTGTCAGATTTGTGTCCCAGAGTGTGTGCCATTACACTGCCAGATCTACACACACACACACACACACACACACACACACACACACACACACACACACACACACACACATTAACACATTAACCTCAATACCCTTTTATCTAGCTCCAAATCCACTGCACAAGCCCCATATCCACTACAGTACCAATATTTACCCACCAACCCCTCCCCAGACTCCAGTTGCCTCAGGGGAAAGCAGGTGCATTCCTCTTGAAAGGGGTTGCCATGGGGCATGGTACTAAGGGATTTCTATAGCTACCTCTCATCTAGCTGATATATGGCCTCACCTATTGAGAGTTTGTTATGTGTGTGTTTGCTTGTGTGTGTGCCCATGTCCCCAATATTTGTGTGGAAATAGCAGGAACAATACTTGTTAGAGCTAGAGAGACATGATGATCTATACAAAAGAGCTCAGGCTTATCTATACTCCATGCACAGCTGTAAACTGTCTCTTGCTCTCTCTCTCTCTCTCTCCATCCTCAGATTCCGCACCCATCTCTCTCTCTCTCTCTCTCTCTCTCTCTCTCTCTCTCTCTCGCTCTCTCTCTCTCTCTCTCACTCACTCACTCTCGTTCTCTCGCTCGCTCGCTCTCTCACACACAAACACAAACACATTTAGCATTAACAGAACCACATACAGTCAGTATATACACACACACACTCACCCACTTTGAATGCAAAAATGATTTGGGTGGCAGTGAGCTGTTTGTCGGTGGTCCTGATTGATTGCCATGGCAATGCTGGGTGAACAGAAGGTTTGGGGGGATGGGGGAAGGGGATGGTGAGCAATATGGTGGTGGAAGTGAAGTGTTGCATGACTGGCTGCAGATAGAATGCTCTCTCTCTCTCTCTCTCTCTCTCTCTCTCGCTCTCTCTCTCTCTAACACACACACATGCTTGGTTGTGTGGATTAACAGTTTTTTCCAGTAGAAGTTATAATGTCATTGACCTGAAGTGACCTGTTCATAACTGGCTTACTACTTAGTAGTAAACAAACAGTAGAACAAATGCACACGGCTGAGACAAAGATGAGCGGTAATAACCCAGAGTATTGACTTAACATACCGCAGTCTCTGACTCTGTCATCAGAGCTGCTCAGAGACCATGATGGTGACTCTCTGTTCATTTTGAATGGAGCTTTCTTCTCTTTCCGTCTGATTTAGTTTTCCTTATCTGCCCCGCTTCACTGATGACAACCTGCTCTACCACTGGCTTTCCGTCATACTTGATGTTGGCTGTTTAGTGCGCCTATGCAGCTTATTAGATTCATTTGGTGCATGCTGTCTTGAAGAACAACTGCATATGACGAGTGAATGGGTGTTCTGGCACATTGACACAGAAATGACAAGGAGGTGTCACTAAAATGAAATGCTTGCAACCTGTTCTGTCACTGCAGATTTAAGTGTGTCTTAGATTGTTTTATCTACTGGGTCATGTGTGACTGATCGTGACTGTGTTTTAGGTGAGTGTGTGTATCATGCTCTAATATGACTACTGTGTGATTGTGTATCTTCCAGACAGACTACTACTATGAGTATACAGAGTGTGACAGTGTAGGGTCTCGATGGAGGGTGGCCATCCCCCACATTCTGGGCACCTGCTCAGTCCTGCCTACTCCCACCAGAGGAACAGACTGCTGTGAGTGTGTGTGTGTGTGTGTGTGTGTGTGTGTGTGTGTGTGTGTGTGTGTGTGTGTGTGTGTGTGTGTGTGTGTGTGTGTGTGTGTGTTCATTCACATATATTTCACCTTTATTTATTCAGGTTTGCCTCATTTAGATAAAAATCCATTTTTCCAGAGAGACCTGTTCAAGATAGCAGTGTACGTTCATGAGAGAGAGAGAGAGAGAGAGAGAGAGAGAGAGAGAGAGAGCGAGAGTACAGTTGAAGTCAGAAATGTACATACACTTAGGTTGGAGTCATTAAAACTAGTTTTTCAACCATTCCACAAATGTATTGTTAACAAACTATCGTTTTGGCAAGTCGGTTAGGATATCTACTTTGTGCATGACACAAGTCATTTTTCCAACAATTGTTTACAGACAGATTATTTCATTTATAATTCACTGTATCACAATTCCAGTGGGTCAGAAGTTTACATACACTAAGTTGACTGTGCCTTGAAATAGCTTGGAAAATTCCAGATAATGATGTCATGGCTTTAGAAGCTGCTGATATGCTAATTGACATCATTTGAGTCAATTGGAGGTGTACCTGTGGATGTATTTCAAGGCCTACCTTCAAACTCAGTGCCTCTTTGGTTGACATCATGGGAAAATCAAAAGACATCAGCCAAGACCTTAGAAAAAAAATTGTAGACCTCCACAAATCTGGTTCATCCTTGGGAGCAATTTCCAAACACCTGAAGGTACCACGTTCATCTGTACAAACAATACTACGCAAGTATATACACCATGGGACCACGCAGCCATCACACCGCTCAGGAAGGAGATGCGTCTCCTAGAGATTAACGTAGCTTGGTGCGAAAAGTACAAATCAATCCAAGAACAACAGCAAAGGACCTTGTGAAGATGCTGGAGGAAACAGGTGCAAAAGTTATTATATCCACAGTAAAACAACGTGTCCTATATCGACATAACCTGAATGGCCGCTCAGCAAGGAAGAAGCCACTGCTCCAAAACCGACTACGGTTTGCAACTGCACATGAGGACAAAGATCATACTTTTTGGAGAAATGTCCTCTGATCTGATGAAACAAAAATATAACTGTTTGGCCATAATGACTATCGTTATGTTTGGAGGAAAAAGGGTGAGACTTGCAAGCCGAAGAACACCATCCCAACCGTGAAGCACAGGGGTGGCAGCATCATGTTGTGGGGGTGCACTTCACAAAATAGATGGCATCGTGAGGTAGGAAATTATGTGGATATATTGAAGCAACATCTCAAGACATCAGTCAGGAAGTTAAAGCTTGGTCACAAATGGGTCTTCCAAATGGACAACGACCCCAAGCATACTTCAGAAGTTGTGGCAAAATGGCTTAAGGACAACAAAGTCAAGGTATTGGAGTGGCCATCACAAAGCCCTGACCTCAATCCCAAAAAAAATTTGTGGGCAGAACTGAAAAAGCATGTGCGAGCAAGGAGGCCTTCAAACCTGACTCAGTTACACCAGCTCTGTCAGGAGGAATGTGACAAAATTCACCCAATTCATTGTGGGAAGCTTGTGGAAGGATACCCGAAATGTTTGACCCAAGTTAAACAATTTAAAGGCAATGCTACCAAATACTAATTGAGTGTATGTCAACTTCTGACCCACTGGGAATGTGATGAAAGAAATAAATGCTGAAATAAATAATTATCTTTACTATTATTCTGACATTTAACATTCTTAAATTAAAGTGGTGATCCTAACTGACCTAAAACAGGGAATTTTTACTAGGATTAAATGTCAGGAATTGTGAAAAACTGAGTTTAATATGTAAACTTCCGACTTCAACTGTATGTATACTGTCTAGGTGTGAATGTGTCAAATTGTGTGTGTGTGACCCTCCTCTCTCCCTGTCTGTCTGTCAGCGTTCTCGTGTGCGGTGGGAGAGTTCCTAGAGATGTCCGCTCAGCAATGTACGCCTTGTGCTGCCGGCTCCTATTCGCTGGGCAGTGGGGTGCGTTTCGACCAATGGGACACTATCCCTGCCGGCTTCACCAGCCTGGCCACCTACATGGACCCAGGACCCAGTGGAGAGGAGAGTCAGGCCTGTAATAGGTAACACACATGTCTGTTTTCCTGTCTTTGTGGGGACCAAAAAGTTGATTCACATTCAAACCCCTAACTCTTAACCCTAACCCCTAACTCCTAACTCTAACCCTAACCCTAACACCTAATACCCAATGCAAACCCTAACCTTAACACCTAACCCTAACCCTAAACCTGATTCTAATCCTTAACCTCTAACCCTAACCCTAAACATAAATTAGCCTTTGTCCCTGTGGATAAAATGTTCCTTGTTTTACTATCCTTGTGAGAACTTCTGGTCCCCACAAGAATAGTAAAACACACACACATTTACTACACATTCAGTCACACACACACACTCACAGTAATCCTGTATTCTCTTTCTCTCTGTGTACTGTAGCTCGTCGTGGACGCCGCAGGGTGTGTATCTGGAGTCTAGTCGTGATGAGTGCACCGTGTCTCTGGTCTATGCTGTGCATCTGGAGCAGCAGGGCTCTGTCTCCTTCAGCTACCAGTACCCTGACAACAACATCTTTTTTGAGTTCTATGTGAGTCTGACTCTCTCCTCCCTGCTGAAGCTTATATCAGTTCATTTATTACCTTTTTTTTGTAGCTGGTTGACGTACATAGAGATAAAAAGTGGGTCTGTTTTGCGGTAGCAGAGAAGACTTTAATTGTGCATTCATATATTTTTGTACATCAATGGCTTTACATCAATGGGTTCTACATCAATGGCTTTACATCAATAGATGTGGGCAATTGAGTGCTTTTCTGTGGTCAGGAGAATCAGCTGCTGATTGAAAGCGAGAGAATCATGTGATGCAATATTCTGAGTGGTTACCGTGGTGACGCGTATTCAGGTCCAGAACGAGCAGTGTCAGGAGATGGCCCAGACAGACGATCAGAAGTGGATCAAACTCACCACCAACGGAGAGTGGGACACACACACGGTGAGGAGGAAGGCAGTGTGTGTGACCCATGTGTGTTATATGATTGGTGTGTGTGATGTGTGTAACATAATCTGTGTGCAACATACTGTGTGACATGTGACTCAGGTGAATCTTAAGTCTGGCACTAACATACTGTACTGGAGGACGACCGGGATCCTGGTCGGAGGGAAGATGGTTAAACCAGTGTTGCTCAGGAACATCCAGATTGAGGGTAAAGACCGCTCGTACCCGTAGTCCCCATCTTCACACTCACCTCTATTCTCTCTCCCATTCTGCATGCCTCTGTAATGTGTTTGGTCAAGGCAGTGTAGTATCACAGGTTCTTACCCACTCCAGAACTCGTCCTTCTTAGATCTAGGAAATGAGACCACAGAGACGATAGCTGAATCTACATCTTAATGAATTAATGTGTCTCTTTCTAGGTGTTGCCTACACCTCGGAGTGTTTCCCGTGCCGACCAGGCTGGTTTAGCTCCTCCCCTGGCTCCTCCTCCTGCCAGCCCTGCCCCAGGAACACATCGTCTAACAAGGGAGCCGCCTCCTGTACTCCCTGCCCCGACACACAGTACTCACGTATGTACTAGACACACACACACACACACATTGAAATGTATCAGTAGATACCAGTTAAAATATCCACTGTCTCTCTCTCTTTCACTCTTTCCCTCAGATGAAGGATGGTCACAGTGTAAGGAGAGGCCTCCATGTTCAGAGAAGGATTACTTTCAGATACACACAGCCTGCGACAGCGAGGGAAAGGTAAGTCACACACACATAGTATGCATATAGAGAGAGAAGGCTGTGGTCATATACATTAGATTACAATACATAAGACATCCTGTGTATAGTATCTCTATGGTTGTGATGTAACTGCTGTGGTTGCCGTGGTGACAGACTCAGGTGATGTACCGGTGGGTGGAGCCGAGGATCTGTGAGGAGAATGTGACGGGCGCTGTGGCACTGCCCCCTACAGGGGAGAGAGAGGCCTGCCCTCCCTGTAACCCTGGTTACTACAACACCAACGACTCCACCTGCTTCCCCTGTCCTCCTGGAACACACTCTGACGGCACCTCAGGTACACACACACATACTATATGTAAACATAAACAGTGCACATACACACACTTACAGTACACACACACACACGCCTGTATTGCTGTATATTGAAATGTGTTGTTGACGGTTGTGTGTGTCTGCCCCAGTGTGTGAGGAGTGTCCTGCAGGAACAGAGCCAGTACTGGGGTATGAGTATAAATGGTGGAACGTCCTCCCTTCCAACATGAAGACTTCCTGCTTCAACGTGGGCAACTCCAAATGTGACGACATGAACGGTGAGACAGAGACGTGTCTCGGGTGATTAGGCTCAAGAGATATGTGATATGATTGTAGTAGTACACATGGGTGAATAGTAAATATGTCTAATATAGACATCCTGCTGGGTATGTAATAACTCTGTCTCTCTCTGACTGATGGGAGCATAGATATATTTTTAATAGATATGAGGTGTCCCTCAGATTGTTATTATTTTACCTTTATTTAACTAGGCAAGTCAATTAAGAAGAAATTCTTATTTACAATGACGTCCTCCCGGGAAACAGTGGGTTAACTGCCTTGTTTAGGGGAAGAACGACATATTTTTACCTTGTCAACTCGGGGATTCGATCCAGCAACCTTTTGGTAACTGGCCCAACGCTCTAACAACTAGGCTACCTGCCGCCCCTGTAAGGAATATAGATGTGTGTTTAATAGAATGTGTAATCACAGTAATATGTTGTTGTTCAGGCTGGGAGGTGGCAGGGGATCACATCCGCAGCGGTGCTGGAGGCTCGGATAACGATTACCTCATCCTGAACCTGCATGTTCCTGGCTTCAAGTTAGTCTTGGCTTGACTGCGTATTATTGTTAGAGCGCTCAGGTTTTTCCTGGTTAGGTCATATGGCCAGAATGAACACATGGCTATGATTATTGTGAAATATAATTTTTTATTGGCCCTGTGTGTGGGTGTGTGTGTTCTGTCAGGTTACCCACATCACTTGCTGGGATGACCGGGACTGAGTTTGGCCGGATCACCTTCGTCTTCGAGACAATCTGCTCTGCTGACTGTGAGCTCTACTTCATGATGGTGTGTGTCGGACTATTCACATCTGCACGAGTGTGTGTCTAGGATCTCAGGGAAATGTTACTGGCAATATCAACAGTGTATCAGCCAGTAAATCAATATTACCCAACCCAACATAGTCAGTATGACATAGCCAATACATGAGTGACCTACTTTCATATTGCTATTGGATAAATACATATCAATATCTATGTTTGTTAGTAAAGCCATATAAAACAGAACAGGGTTCCCCAACTGGCAACCCGCTGAGCCCAAAGAAATAATACAAAATGTAATTGTTGGACATAAAACACTGTAAAAACACCAGCAATCAGTTACAAATGGTAAAAAAATCTGTTCCCAAGTATTCCCACATATAATAGAGAGATATATATGACCGTATACAAATGTACGCAAGGTTTGAAGTTATTATGTTTTAGTCAAATATTATGTTTGGATTTCTTGCGGTCAATCCACTCAAGAAAACATCGGCCCTCGGCTGAATCTAGTTGATAATCCCTGCAGTAGACTCAGTTAAAACAAACCATGTATCCAAATGAAACCAAAGTATATTTGAACAAACACAACCAATCACAGTACACAATCTACACAACTAAATCACAGTAAATCAGTGAGATTTCAGATAAACCAGTCACTGTGTAAATTGTAAACCAGAGTGATCCACTGCCATATAAACCCTGTGTGTGTCGCCCCCTGCAGGATGTGAACAGGAAGAGCACCACAGTGGTGGAGTCATGGGAGGGCAGTAAGGAGAGACAGAGTTACACACACATCATGACCAGGAATGCATCCGTATCATACACTTGGGCCTTCCAGAGGACCAACCAGGCTCAGGACGTGAGTACACACACACTCGCACAAAACACATACACTCTCTCACACACACACATAGTGACACTGCACACACACATACTACACAGACACACTTACATACATATACAGATGTACTTACATATAATATATTGACGTGGGTGTATCTAGGTGCGGCGGTACATCAGTGACGTGGTGATACTCTACTCGGTGAGCGTGACAAATGTCCAGGATGGCGTGGCATCTGCTTGCCGGGCCTGCGCCCTCCTATCCCAGAGTTCTCAGCGGTCTGGGTCGTGTATTCCATGCCCAGCTGGGTTCTACATTGACAGAGACACCAACCGGTGCCAGGAGTGCCCCCCCAACACATACCTGTCTGGTCACCACACATATGGAGAAGACGCGTGTCTGCCCTGTGGCCCCGGGAGTAAGAGCAACAAGGTATTATATTACACACAAACACACAACTCATATCATCACACAACCATTAGTTACAACCTTAGAAACTAACCATGTGTAACCATTATAATCATTAGAACCACTTTATAACATTAAATCCTCCTAATCTAAAATCTCAGGGCCATAGTTATGAGTTTTACTCTCATCCAGATCAATAGTTAACCGTCTCTGGTCTGGATAAGAATGTTTTTAGCATTGGTACTATCATGTGTGTATCATGTGAGCCACTATTTGTTCGATGTGTGTTGACTTGATGCTATTGTGCCCCCCTCCTAGGAGCACTCTCGTTGCTATAGCGACTGCTCCTTCAGTCACACGGAGCACAACCGTACCCTGACCTTTGACCTGAGCTCTCTGAGCACCGTGGCCTCGCTCACCATCGGCCCCAGCTTCACCTCTAAAGGCACAAAGTACCTCCACGTCTTCAACGTCAGCCTGTGTGGACACCAGGTAACACACACACACATTCACGCATGCACACACACACATTCATGCACGCATGCATCAGCTTGTGTGGACACTAGATAACACACACATACCTCAGGGTTGTCGTTGTGTGTTCTGTTTCAGGGGAAGATGGCAGCTGTCTGCACAGATAATGTCACCGATCTCGCCAACAAGGACATGGGGAGTGATTCCACCCAGTTCGTCAACTCAGTGGACAGCTTCATCTGTCAATCAACCATCATTCCTGCGGATGGGCGGGGCTTCAGGATGGCTCTGGCATCCCAGTCTATCAGTCTGGCTGATACCTTCCTCGGTGAGATGGCAATCGAATAGTGCCTTCATAATGATTATAGGACAGTGCCACAACCACTAGTAGTCATATATCCAGAGCACAATGTATACTCTTGATCTAAAATCTGATTTATTTTCAATCATTTCATTTGAAAGTTATTTTCTCCATCTCTTCCCGTCTCTCTCTCAGGAGCGACAGTGGACAGTGATTTAGACGGAATAAACGCCAGACCAGAACTCTTCTCTGACAACTCAAAAGGCATTCCAGACATCAACTTCTTCTACAGGTAGGCCAGCGTAGAGCTAGATGCCATAGAACTGCATTCATAGTTGAATGGTTCCAGTGAAGATCAGTCTGTCTATTATCTATGCGATGTCTATTATCTATGCATATTCACTTTACCCACACCTACATGTACAAGTGACCTCGACTAACCTGTACCCATGCACATTGACCCTGTATATAGCCTCATTATTTTGTTACATTGTATTTTTTTAAACTTTAGTTTATTCAGTAAATATTTTCTTCACGCTTTCTTGAACTTCATTGCTGATCAAGGGCTTGTAAGTAAGCATTTTACATTAAGGTCTACACCTGTTGTATTCGGCGAATGTGACAAATAGAATTTGATTTGTGTGTTTGTGTTTGACTCTCTCTTTCTCAGGTCTACTCAAGCGACTGGATCCTGTGAGCGTGGTCGGAGTGCGGTCATGACAATACGCTGCAACCCAGAGAAGATGGACCGCGGGCAACTCACAGTGCCCAGGTACACACACCTGTCTGACTGTCTGCTCAACGTCACCTGTCTGACTGTCTGCTCAACGTCACCTGTCTGACTGTCTGCTCAACATCACCTGTCTGACTGTCTGTTCAGCATCACCTGTCTGACTGTCTGCTAAACATCACCTGTCTGCTCAACATCACCTGTCTGACTGTCTGCTCAACGTCACCTGTCTGCTAAACATCACCTGTCTGACTGTCTGCTAAACATCACCTGTCTGACTGTCTGCTCAACATCACCTGTCTGACTGTCTGCTCAACATCACCTGTCTGACTGTCTGCTCAACATTACCTGTCTGACTGTCTGCTCAACATCACCTGTCTGACTGTCTGCTCAACATCACCTGTCTGACTGTCTGCTCAACATCACCTGTCTGCTCAACATCACCTGTCTGACTGTCTGCTCAACATTACCTGTCTGACTGTCTGCTCAACATCACCTGTCTGACTGTCTGCTCAACCGCACCTGTCTGACTGTCTGCTCAACATTACCTGTCTGACTGTCTGCTCAACATTACCTGTCTGACTGTCTGTTCAACATCACCTGTCTGACTGTCTGCTCAACATCACCTGTCTGACTGTCTGCTCAACATTACCTGTCTGACTGTCTGCTCAACATCACCTGTCTGACTGTCTGCTCAACCGCACCTGTCTGACTGTCTGCTCAACATCACCTGTCTGACTGTCTGCTCAACATTACCTGTCTGACTGTCTGCTCAACATCACCTGTCTGACTGTCTGCTCAACATCACCTGTCTGACTGTCTGCTCAACATTACCTGTCTGACTGTCTGCTCAACATCACCTGTCTGACTGTCTGCTCAACATCACCTGTCTGACTGTCTGCTCAACATCACCTGTCTGACTGTCTGCTCAACATCACCTGTCTGACTGTCTGCTCAACATCTGAGCTGAAAACGTTTGTATTATTTGTATGTGAATTTTCATTAGCTCCTTCTACATTTCTCCTGTGTGCATGTGTGTGTGCAGTGCGTGCCCTGCAGGTACATGTGACGGCTGTACGTTTCACTTCCTATGGGAGAGTGGGAGCGCCTGTCCCCACTGCACCCAGGATGACTATCACCAGATAGAGGGAGCCTGCAAGGGAGGGGTCCAGGTAACCTATACTCCCTCTATTCCCTCTCTCTTCATCTCCTTTTACACACTCATGCTACTCTTACTTTCACCTCTTGGTATTTCAATTTAACCTACTTTCTCTACTCGCTCTCCATCACTTTCCCCCTCCTTCCCTCTCACCTCTCTCTCTCTCTCTCTGTAGGTGACTCTGTCTGTGTGGAATGAGCCAAAGCTGTGCACCAAAGGCATGTCCCTGCCAGCTAAGAGCTCCGCCCCATGCGAGGCCATTGCCCTATGGCTAAAGGTGGGGGTAGGGGGCGGGGCCTTCTTAGCTGTGCTGCTCGTCTCTCTCACCTTCTATTTCTGGAAGAAGAACAAGAGGTGATTGCCTGACACCTGTTAATGAAATAACCATCCCAGCCATATTCCAGGGCTGTCTAACCCTGTTCCTGGAGAGCTTCCCTTCTGTAGGTTTTCACTCCAACCCCAGTTGTAACCAACCTGATTCAGCTTTTCAACCAGCTAATTATTAGAATCAGGTGCGCTAGATGAGGGACGGAGTGAAAACCTACAGGACAGTAAGCTCTCCAGAAACAGGGTTGGACAGCCCTGCCATAGGCTGTAGTACAACGCTCCTGACTCCTGCATCTCTGTGTGTTTCTGTGTCACTATGGCACCCCATGTCAGGCTGGAGTATAAGTATTCTCGGTTGGTGATGTCAGCCAATAAGGAATGTGAGCTGCCGGTGGCGGATAGCTGTGCCCTGGCCGAGGGGGAGGAGCCTGAAGATGACGTGGTCTACTCCCACAAACCGTCACTGCTCGGCAAGCTCAGGGCCATCGCCAACAAGGTACCTGTGTGTGAGTGTGTTAACCCTGTGTGTATAATCGTGTGTGTGTGTATTAACCCTGTGTGTATCTCTATCTTTCAGCAGAGGGAGGGAGACAGCAGTGAGTCAGTACAGCTGAAGTCATCCCAGTCTGAGAGATGGGTCTGGGGGTAACGATGAGCAAGAACGAAGAGAGAGAAAGAAAGAAGAGAGAGAAAGAAAGAGAGAGAAAGAAAGAAGAGAGAGAAAGAAAGAAAGAAGAGAGGAAGGAAGGAAGAAGAGAGGAAGGAAGAAGAGAGAGAAAGGGAGAAGAGAGAGAAAGAAAGAAGAGAGAGAAAGAAAGAAGAGAGAGAAAGAAAGAAGAGAGGAAGGAAGGAAGAAGAGAGAGAAAGGGAGAAGAGAGAGAAAGAAAGAAGAGAGAGAAAGAAAGGAGAGAGAAAGAAAGAAGAGAGGAAGGAAGGAAGGAAGAAGAGAGAGAAAGGGAGAAGAGAGAGAAAGAAAGAAAGAAGAGAGAAAAAAAGAAGAGAGAGAAAGAAAGAAGAGAGGAAGGAAGGAAGAAGAGAGGAAGGAAGGAAGAAGAGAGCGAAAGGGAGAAGAGAGAGAACGAAAGAAGAGAGAGAAAGAAAGAAGAGAGAGAAAGAAAGAAAGAAGAGAGAGAAAGAAAGAAGAGAGGAAGGAAGATAGAAGAGAGGAAGGAAGGAAGAAGAGAGAGAAAGGGAGAAGAGAGTAAGGAAGAAAGAAGAGAGGAAGGAAGGAAGAAGAGAGGAAGGAAGGAAGAAGAGAGGAAGGAAGATAGAAGAGAGTATGGGAGAGAGAAAAAGAAGAGGAAGGAAGATAGAAGAGAGGAAGGAAGGAAGAAGAGAGAAAGGGAGAGAGAAAAAGAAGAGGAAGGAAGATAGAAGAGAGGAAGGAAGGAAGAAGAGAGAAAGGGAGAGAGAAAAAGAAGAGGAAGGAAGATAGAAGATAGGAAGGAAGAGAGAAAGGGAAAGAGAAAAAGAAGAGTAAGGAAGATAGGAGGAAGGAAGGAAGAAGAGAGAGAAAGGGAGAAGAGAGTAAGGAAGATAGAAGAGAGGAAGGAAGGAAGAGGAGCGAAAGGGAGAGAGAAAAAGAAGAGTAAGGAAGATAGAATAGAGGAAGGAAGGAAGGAAGGAAGAAGAGAGAAAGGGAGAGAGAAAAGAAGATTAAGGAAGATAGAAGAGAGGAAGGAAGGAAGAAGAGAGAAAGGGAGAGAGAAAAAGAAGAGTAAGGAAGATAGAAGAGGGGAAGGAAGGAAGAAGAGAGGAAGGAAGGAAGGAAGGAAGAAGAGAGGAAGGAAGGAAGAAGAGAGAGAAAGGGAGAAGAGAGGAAGGAAGATAGAAGAGAGGAAGGAAGGAAGAAGAGAGAGAAAGGGAGAAGAGAGGAAGGAAGGAAGAAAGAAAGAAGAGAGGAAGGAAGGAAGAAGAGAGGAAGGAAGGAAGAAGAGAGAAAGGGAGAGAGAAAAAGAAGAGTAAGGAAGATAGAAGAGAGGAAGGAAGGAAGAAGAGAGAAAGAATAGAGGAAGGAAGGAAGGGAAAGAGAGGAAGGGAGAGAGAAAGAAGAGAGGAAGGGAGAGAGAAAGAAGAGAGGGTTGGCACTGAGTTCCACTCCTCTTCATGTCTCCTGGGCTGTTTATTCCTGAGAACTCCATCGTGGCTCCAGCCACTCCAGTTTTCTCTGCAAAGGTACTTGTTCCCATGATTCTGACTAAAAACTGGAAAGTGGTTTGGCTCTCCACCCTAGACCCTACAACACAGGGGAACACATTCCTGCTTAATGCTATGGATATTATAGGGCTGCAAATGAAAGGAACTGTCACTGTTTTGTATATTTTGTATTGTCATTTGGAGTTTATCTGTACAGTCATGTCTAAAGTATTTATAATTATTAATGTTGGTATGATTCATCTTTATTAAATTCTCACTTGGCTTTGGGGCCGTGTTTGTATTTGTGTGCAGTTATGTTCTGTTAGGCTACACATTATTATTAGTTAATGTACCATGAAAGAAAAATGGCAACACACAGTCACACACACAAATAAATCCATTATCTCCCAGGACGTCCCATACTCTCGTTGCAGTTCCATTCGGTAACATAATTCCTCCCCACCACAGTCACGCCTCCAGACCAGTTTCCGCCCTTCTGAGAGAAAATACTCCGCCTGCGATTCATCGACGACAGCAGGAAAGTTTAAATATAGCCCACACAAAGAATACAATCGGATTTGTTAACTTCTGCATTATCGCGAATTCTACGCTGGAAAACCGGATAGAGGTCGGTCGCAGTAGTCAGGAGATGGTTGAAATGAGGATGAGCTGAACTCGAGCTGGCACAGTTACGGTACGGAATCATCTCTTTGGTCTGGATACTTCGGCCATGGTGTTTAGGACAAGTCTAAAATCATCCCAGTAGTCTGGGTATATATCCAGTCTGTGTAATGTTCTAAAATGTTGATGAGAATATATGCTTGTAAAGATTTACGCACGACCAAAGTTATGTTTACAACGTTAACTAATTAAATCAGAAGTGTGGCCAAAACCATTGGACCTGGCTGCTAAACAATGTTGACATTTTCTTTTAACAGAAGTTACATCATAACACTATCAGATTCAAACAGTAACATAACACATCCTAGAGCGAGCAACAATGTTTCTTTCTCGATCCTCACCAAATGTCACTTCCTGTGGTGGCGATGTAGAAAAAAAGATGAAGAGGGAGTGCAATCTGATGTATTATTCTGTATTTGGCCTAAAAGTGATGGTAGATTTCTCTCTCTCTCTCTCTGTGTGTGTGTGTGTGTCAGAGCCCACCACACTGTTATTGGCTCGGTAAATAATTTCCAGAAGAACATAACTAAGTTTCTACTACATAGAACAACAGTAGGCCTACATGAAATAGTTGTGTGTGCTTTGTCTTACAGGTCCCTCCGCTGAAGGCTCGACGGCACCATCTAATTCCTTGTCTAAGTGGTAAAATTATTACGAGAACAGTTTACATGTTCAAATAGTATCAATTGTCATGCCTCAACACGACCCCAAGAGGGCAGCCCTTTCCCGTGAAATAAGTGACTAAATCAAAACATTGTTCGGTGTGTTCTTTAGTTTTTCAAATGCATTTTCTGTTATTTCTGCGGGGCTACCGGGAGGTTTTGGCATTGTGCTCGTATATACGACGTTCCCAAACACTTCTATATCAGGAGTGAACTGGATAGCCTACATAATTATGAAAACGTTGCTTTTGTCCATAGGACTCCAGTCACGTTCAATCTTGAGCAAACTCTGCCCTCGTGGTTCCGCTGAGGAATTTACAGCGGAGTATATTTTCACTGGTACATGTGAATCAGATGGATAGGAGCTACTCATCTTTATGTATATTCACCTGGGGAAATGTAGTCCGTAGTCTGTTGTAATCTCTCAAAAGATCAACCAGATTTTTTTTTAGCAAAAAACCCTTGACATTTTAATAGATGGGTTAGCTGGACATGTCACGAAAACAATGTGCATGATTCTATGGGGGCAGAAGTCAGCGTCTTGTGGTTCTGGATGACCAGATTGCTCGCCAGAATGAGAAGTGCCATGTAGGGAATCGTAAGTGGCTCATTTTCTTGATACCATGTCTTGTTTTGACAGATTTCATGTCAATGCTATGGCCCAAATTTGCAAGCTAACCAACAACTTTAACAATGTATTTGATAGACAATTGCTCATTGTGCACATGTATTTCTGTTTTTAATAAACATTGAATTCGAAATACAGTTTACATGTTGTCAGTAATGTAAAGCCAAACCCGCGGGTTTTGCCCTATAGTTGTGTAAGCGTTTATTTTGTTGCTAAACAACCAACCCTTCTATACCTGCGTTTTGATTAGTTTACTTTGTTACCGCTGCACTGGTGGTTTCTTGAGGAATTACAATAGTTTCGCAAGTGAGGTGAGTGCAGTATTACTATTTACTAGTACCTATGGAAATACACTCCGTTGTAACGACTAAAAGGAAACCAGTTCGAACAATGTTTGAAGTCATCGAGATATTCAGTCACATTTGACTTGTAGTCGTTTGCAAGGGAGAAACGTACAAATTCTTAACAAAAGTTTTGCATAATAAACACTGCCGTTTTATTTGCAGATTGTCACAGCTTCACCATGGCTCGCGGCTGCCTCTGCTGCGTCAAATACATGTTGTTCCTCTTCAACCTGCTCTTCTGGGTGGGTGAACAAACTCACTATACACATAAAGATTTTCAAACGAATTGATCTTCTGATTCTGCATTATATTTTATTATTAAATCATAGTATACTAAAGGTATAATAATGATTAGCGTAATGACAATAATCATGTATTTATATTTTATTCTGCCTCTCAGTTGGGGGGCTGTGGTTTGTTGGGTGTGGGGGTGTGGTTGTCTGTGTCTCAGGGCAGCTTTGCCACCCTATCACCATCCTTCCCTTCCATCTCTGCTGCCAACCTCATCATCACCCTGGGTGCTGTCATCATGGTTACAGGCTTCCTGGGTTGCCTGGGTGCCATCAAGGAGAACAAGTGTCTGCTGCTGAGTGTGAGTGAACTACACAACCCACGATGCACCACACTACATTGCTTGGCACATTGGTAACCTCACCTGCCCCTCTCTCTTCTTCCCTGTAGTTTTTCATCACGTTGTTGGTTATTCTGTTGGCGGAGCTGATCCTTCTCATCCTGTTCTTCGTATACACAGACAATGTAAGACTCCCATAGAAGCCTCCTGTCAATTCAACCCCATGTTATCCTTCCTCCTATGGTTCCTGTACCCATAGTGCCTCTGCCTACATTTCTCATGATCCACTGTGTGTGCAGGTGAGTGATAACGCCAGACAGGACCTGCAAGAGGGACTTGCTCTGTACAGCACCAACAACAACGCTGGCCTCCGCAACGCCTGGAACACCATACAGACAGAGGTACGGTACCTAACTACTAATGATCTACCATACAATGCCTGGAACACCATTACAGACAGAGGTACGGTACCTAACTACTAATGATCTACCATACAATGCCTGGAACACCATTACAGACAGAGGTACGGTACCTAACTACTAATGATCTACCATACAATGCCTGGAACACCATTACAGACAGAGGTACGGTACCTAACTACTAATGATCTACCATATAACGCCTGGAACACCATACAGACAGAGGTACGGTACCTAACTACTAATGATCTATCATATAACGCCTGGAACACCATTACAGACAGAGGTACGGTACCTAACTACTAATGATCTACTATACAAGCCTGGAACACCATACAGACAGAGGTACAGTACCTAACTACTAATGATCTACCATACAATGCCTGGAACACCATTACAGACAGAGGTACGGTACCTAACTACTAATGATCTACCATACAATGCCTGGAACACCATTACAGACAGAGGTACAGTACCTAACTACTAATGATCTACCATATAACGCCTGGGACACCATACAGACAGAGGTACGGTACCTAACTACTAATGATCTACCATGCAACGCCACACTAATAGCATAGCATTCCACAAGGGAGAGGTGCAATATATAACCCTGTCTCCTCTCTCTCCCTGTCAGTGGCATTGTTGTGGGGTGAATGGGTACACAGACTGGCACACTGCCCTGCAGGAGAAGGTGGTTCCTGACCACTGCTGTCAGGATATCTACCAGGACTGTGGGCGCAATGCCACCAACCAGTTCTGGACACGGGTCAGTTTGTTTGTTTAAAAATGTCTGAACTTCTCCCTCCCACCAGGGAGGGTGTGTCTGATCTTCTCCCTCCCACCAGGGAGTGTGTGTCTGATCTTCTCCCTCCCACCAGGGAGTGTGTGTCTGATCTTCTCCCTCCCACCAGGGAGTGTGTGTCTGATCTTCTCCCTCCCACCAGGGAGTGTGTGTCTGATCTTCTCCCTCCCACCAGGGAGTGTGTGTCTGATCTTCTCCCTCCCACCAGGGAGTGTGTGTCTGATCTTCTCCCTCCCACCAGGGAGTGTGTGTCTGATTTTCTCCCTCCCACCAGGGAGGGTGTGTCTGATCTTCTCCCTCCCACCAGGGAGGGTGTGTCTGATCTTCTCCCTCCCACCAGGGAGGGTGTGTCTGATCTTCTCCCTCCCACCAGGGAGTGTGTGTCTGATCTTCTCCCTCCCACCAGGAGTGTGTGTCTGATCTTCTCCCTCCCACCAGGGAGTGTGTGTCTGATCTTCTCCCTCCCACCAGGGAGGGTGTGTCTGATCTTCTCCCTCCCACCAGGGAGTGTGTGTCTGATCTTCTCCCTCCCAACAGGGAGTGTGTGTCTGATCTTCTCCCTCCCACCAGGGAGTGTGTGTCTGATCTTCTCCCTCCCACCAGGGAGTGTGTGTGTATTCCTGTGTAGGAGTGTCCTTTTTCACTTCTCAAGATTGTATGTTCCTCTCTTGTCAGGGTTGCTATGAGAAGGTGGAGGAGTGGCTGGATGACAATAAACACCTGCTGGGAACCATAGCCATGTGTGTTCTGGTCATACAGGTAAGGGGTGTGTGTGTGTGTGTGTGTGTGTGTGTATAATGATGTTGTTGCAGTGTGATTGATGTGACTTCCTGTCTGCAGCTCCTGGGTATGGCCTTCTCCATGACTTTGTACCAGCAGATCCACCGATCCGGGAAGAAGTACGAAGCTTAGAACACACACACACGAGTTTGAGGCCCATTACTTTTATACAAAATTATACTCTAAAAAGGCACAAACTTGCACACACACATGCCACAAAACGACTTTTATTTGAGTGTTTATATTCACACACCCATGTATCATTTTGTGCACAAAGGCCATTTTTATGTTTTTTTGAGGATCATCTTTATCATTATAATGTTCTTGGCCGGGATTGAATCGCATTCTGATTGAATCCCAGCCCTAGTTCAGTTATGGTGGGACTAAGGGTGGGTGAGGAAGGGGGGGTGGATTGTGT
The DNA here is from genome assembly GCF_034236695.1 of Oncorhynchus nerka. Lineage (NCBI taxonomy): Eukaryota > Metazoa > Chordata > Actinopteri > Salmoniformes > Salmonidae > Oncorhynchus > Oncorhynchus nerka. The sequence continues at coordinate 54,873,454 of NC_088418.1, forward strand.
GTATGTGGGTGTAGGGTTATCCCTCGGTCATCCAGAATAGAATGAATGGCTTGAACACAAAAAAAGAGTAGAGGGACAGAGGTTTAGTTGCTCATGCCTTAGAAATCCTTAAACGGATTAGTTATATTGTATGGATGCATTATTGTAAAACCAGTTACTGAGATGTGTTCAATAAAAGTTAAGCTTATTCTGTCAAAGTGCTGGCAATCTTTCCTTCAGTACAAATTCCAATTCTGTTTACTAAAGCATCATCTAGTACTGAACTGTCATCTAGAAACTGTTACAGGAGTGAACTATCATCGTCATCTAGAAACTGTTACAGGAGTGAACTATCATCGTCATCTAGAAACTGTTACAGGAGTGAACTATCATCGTCATCTAGAAACTGTTACAGGAGTGAACTATCATCGTCATCTAGAAACTGTTACAGGAGTGAACTATCATCGTCATCTAGAAACTGTTACAGGAGTGAACTATCATCGTCATCTAGAAACTGTTACAGGAGTGAACTATCATCGTCATCTAGAAACTGTTACAGGAGTGAACTATCATCGTCATCTAGAAACTGTTACAGGAGTGAACTATCATCGTCATCTAGAAACTGTTACAGGAGTGAACTATCATCGTCATCTAGAAACTGTTACAGGAGTGAACTATCATCGTCATCTAGAAACTTACAGGAGTGAACTATCGTCATCTAGAAACTGTTACAGGAGTGAACTATCGTCATCTAGAAACTGTTACAGGAGTGAACTATCGTCATCTAGAAACTGTTACAGGAGTGAACTATCGTCATCTAGAAACTGTTACAGGAATGAACTATCGTCATCTAGAAACTGTATCTAGTAAACTTGTAAGCAACTTCAGTGGATGTTGAAGCAGCAAATGTGTCAAATGATAGCCCTGGTTTAATAAAAGGGATAATCAACTAGTGGCTCTGCATTATCTGGAAAATAATGCAAATCTGTGGAAGGTCAGTTCCACTCCGCGAGCTTGTCCTACCTAGAGGTTATGTGTCCAAACCTCATATCTTGTGCTTTTATGTACGTTTCAAACAATTACCCATGCCAAACATACAGAGGGGACTGTGAAGAAGTCGGTGGCTCTGGTGTAAGGATCTTATCCCATAAGCACAGGGTTGTAGGTTCAAACCCTGGTGCTGGCTCATTGTTGCCCATTGGGACTGTGAGTCAAGGGGAGTGGTTGCCACACAAAGATGGTTGGTGCAACAATACTGGATCATACTGAGCACAGTCCCCTTGCAACACTACTGGATCATACTGAGCACAGTCCCCTTGCAACACTACTGGATCATACTGAGCACAGTCCCCTTGCAACACTACTGGTATGCCTGATCAGTTGAGCTGGCAGATAGTACCAAGTTCTACAGGCTGAGCTTCCTCACTAATGATTCACTCAACTCGCCTGTGTTTGTTTTACTAACTCTCTTGCAACCTCAGCAATGAAACATGAAGGGGAGGGGTGTAGAGCTGAAGAATGAGAGGAACGGGTCAGAAGGTCTCCAACCTAAAACAGGGGAGGGGTGTAGAGCTGAAGAATGAGAGGAACGGGTCAGAAGGTCTCCAACCTAAAACAGGGGAGGGGTGTAGAGCTGAAGAATGAGAGGAACGGGTCAGAAGGTCTCCAACCTAAAACAGGGGAGGGGTGTAGAGCTGAAGAATGAGAGGAACGGGTCAGAAGGTCTCCAACCTAAAACAGGGGAGGGGTGTAGAGCTGAAGAATGAGAGGAACGGGTCAGAAGGTCTCCAACCTAAAACAGGGCAAAAAAATGACAGCTCAAGAATGGAGACTTGTTTATGATAAGAAAAACATTTAATTGTGTTCTTTATAACAAACACTTACTGGATATGAACCCTACCCAACTCCACAGTCATTTGGAGATTGTTTCTCCAATGGTTCAAAGCCCATACTCAAATGTTACCACATAACCCACTGACCAAGACATAGAATATCTGGTTGATATTAACTTGTCTATTTACAAATCCTTGTCTGTGAGCCATGTCCACAAGGCCACGGGCCGTGTGAGACTATGTCTGGGGGAAGAACAATTATCCAAAACCAATTTTGGAGTTGGAAGTCCATGGTTTTGTCGTTGTTGTAGACGACGTTGCCCCTGATGACAACGTAGCGGATCAGTTCCTGGTGTCCTCCTAACTGGTAGATGAGATGCTCCCAACCACCGGACAACAACATGGACTTCCAACCTCAAAATTGGTTTTGGATAACACAACACTGTCAGTCTACACTAACGTGTCACCCACACACAGACAATCAACACAACTTTAGGTAGTCTCACTCACACAATCAACACAACCTTAGGCAGTCTCACTCACACAAACCAATCGGTTCCATTCACACAGCTACTGCATTTTAGACATTACATTTAAGTCATTTAGCAATGACAACGCCATACACAGTCCTCACCACAATTACAAGATAAGTCATCTAGCTGCTGCTGAAGGTTAACGGTCCACTGGAACATACACTGTGGTGTCTGACCAGTAAATGAAGCCAGCTCTTACAATATAGTAGCATTTATTGACAGCAACTTTACCGTGGTGCGATGAGGACCAGCAGGTCGCCATGTTTGTTGACCTCCAGGGAGCCGTGCGCGTGAGAGCGGCCCAGGACGTAGGCTGCGTTGATGGTGAGGGCGGCCAAAGACTCGGGCATGGACATCCTCAGGTTGACACACGCCAGGTGCATCACCACCGGCTGGGATTGACAGAGAGGGATAAAGAGATGATGACAGAGGGATCGCTATATAGAGGAATAGGCTTTTACCTTCTTCTCCCACTAACTCATTGAACTTACCCCCACAGCCCCCTCCATCTTTCCCCCCTAACTTTCCTCCTCTCCCCGTCCTCTGGTACCCACCATAGAGCAACAGTAGGCATTAGGGTTGAAGTCACTCCTCAGGGCAACAATGACCCCAGCCTCCAGCATGTCTCGGGCCCGCGGCTGGGGTAACCGCAGGATGCAAGCGGTGGTTGGGAGCAGGACGGCGGTGGTCTTAGCTGTCGCCATGGCAGCAATGCCATTATCTGTCACATCCTCCAGGTCAAGCTCTAGGTCGAGCTCTACCCCACCAGAGAGAAAACACACACACAATGCAGGAATGGTTAAGTGAGATGGACATGTTGGGTTCTGAGAATAGGAAATATAATTATTCATGTCACTGAGGGAGTGCAGAGGTTTAGAGGGTCGACACCAGAAGTTAAGGGATATAGGAGGAAGGTAAATAGTGGGTGCAACTAAGCTTGGAATGTGTTGAGTGCAGGGAAGCGATTACATAAGGCAGGCATTGATAAGGGGAGAGGGCCATGGATTAGTGGTGGAGGGGGGGGGGTTGAGGTCAGGTCACCTTAAGGGAGAAATAAAAGTTTATGGCCCGTATCACTAGTGTCCTGCCTAGCAGTAAAGAACGATGTTTGTACAGGGTGGAGGCAAGAGCAGCCCGGGTGTGTTCCACTGTGAAGTGGATCTCTCCTCCGGCACGGTGCACATCCATGTAAGTGGCACCAGCCAACTGTCGCCACACACAGCATTACCTAGGCTGCATTTTGACAGGCAGCCCAATTCTGATCTTTTTTCACTACTTGGTCTTTAAAACAGATCTCGTGTGAAATAATCTGATGCGATTGGTCAAAAGACCAATTTGTGGGAAAAATATCAGAATTGGGCTGCTTGTGTAAATGCCATATAAACCTTTACTTTTACTCTAAAAGGTGAGTCGCATTACAAGCCGTTGAGGAAGAGGGGACAGGACCTATGGAAGTCATATTTATCTTCACGGCAAATTCATGCACCCTGTCTCCAGCCCATACGGGGTGGGTGTGTGCAGCAACCAGTCCTGAAACGTAATAATACACAGAGCACGGCTGTATTTCTACAAAACCTAATTCTCTACATGATAGAACACCAAACCAATGATTCAAATATTTGTCTCAATAGAACAGGGGAGCATTCGGCAGGACCAAACATTTTGCAACATTAAAATATGCCAGGTAGGCCAAACATGGCTCTCTGACACACAGGAGGCTGCAGAGGGGAGAACGGCTCATAACCATGTATTTGATACCATTCCACTGATTCCACTCCAGCCATTACCACGAGCCCGTCCTCCCCAATTAATGTGCCACCCACCTCCTATGCTGTGACATGTAGAATAAGGAATAACATCAGCCCTATTCATGGCATTTCTATCTGCACCGTTCGACAAATAAACGTGGCCAAGGTTGCATGTTTACATGGCCCTTGCTATCCGGGATCCTTGGGACGTCCCACACCATTGCAATGTACATTTAAAATGGTACGGGTTAAGTTTAGCATTGGGAAAGGGCTATGGTTAAGGATCCCAGATAGCACAAACCATGTTTACACCTTCGTGCACGCCTAGATCTACCGCCCCCTATTGTCCAGGGTGGTGTATTGCACAGATACTTGCCTGGAATGACACATGCCAGTTGCATCGATTACTTCATCAAACGAGCACCCTGCATATTGGATATCAATGGTGCTCGCTGGTCCAATATCCTTTATCAGGCCGTCGCTGCACGAACAATACACAGCTCTTTTAATCAATAGTTTGCGGTGGAATAACATTTGGTTTAGCCAAAATGTAGTTTTGCTTTCACAGCACGTTAGGGCAATCTGTAGTCAACTCGTTCAAACCAAATTGTAACAAACATTAACTAGTAGCCACATCCCTTCCTTCGTCAGGAACTTCTCACCGTTGTTGCAACTTAAAACCACCTGTTTCGCATTCTTTACCAAAAGTTTGTTAGACATTTTGAAATAGTCAAAATTAAGCTTAAAAATGTGAATTACTTTTGTAAGTCACCTCTGTCACTTTCTAGTGGTTTGGGGAAAAGTTCATATGTGGACAACAGGTGTTCAATGTGCAAGTTCGGGAGGGGCTTTGGAAATGAGGAATATGGTACAATGTTTGACAAGTTCTGTTCAATGTGTAGTGTTTGTTACACCACATCAATCACCTCCCTCACAAACCTGTAATAATACCACCAGACAGCAGGTTTAGGAATGGGTACAATAACCATCATTTTCTACATTTATTCTACAGTGATAATACATATTGGATCATAAACAGTAAAAATAAAAAATTAAATTAAAATAAAATAAAAAATGCTCTTGAAAGTTCCACACATGTAATGCTAACTTTCTTACCAAGAGTCCATTTTCCACACAGTGAAAATGAAAAAACAAAGATTCAAACAACAGTCATCCAGATCTTCAGTTGCAAGTCTCATCCTCGCCATCATTCTTTCATTTCTCCGTCCTCCTCCTCTTCCTCCACTCCTCTAATATATAAAACATTATTGCACCTGTGGGTAGAGAATACGCACTTTAGATCATAGAGAATTACACTGAAAACAGCCACTATCAAACATCTGCATCAGTCACACCAGAAGTATGCTGGATACAGAAGTCCAGAGAGAATACATTTCTACTGGTATTCATTAAAGGGTTGACTTGCAGTTCAACAAATATTTCAGAATATGGGAGTTAAATTCTATTGCAGAAAACATCCGATTTCAACAAATACTTCCTTTCTTGAACTGGGTATTATTTACTACAAACCAAACAAGCCAAAGTGGGACTTTGTGGGACCTGCCTGAAGCGTTGAAAAACGCTTTCTGTTGAAACAGTCTACACTAATGAATACACCCCAGATCACTGCTCTAAGAAAAGTAGGTATTTCATGAATGGAGTTGTTGCCGATCATGATCACCTCAGGAGTGAAGGACAAGGGGCAGAAGGCAACATTGTAGAGAATCCAGAAGAGGGCTCTTATTTACCTAACAAGTACTTCTCCAAGGTGACCAGCCAACGCTCCATCTACATACTCTTCTGTGTTCGCCAACTGTCGAAACCAATGACAAAAACGTGACAAATTTACGTCGCCATTTATTTGCACCAGCCACACACACTGTCCAGGTTCGGCGCAAAATACAAGTCTTGTACCTGCGGCATACGTGGACAAATTTAATAACTTGTGGGAGACTTATTTTGATATGAGATAAGCAGATAGGAAGTGAGTCTACAACAGACCCACGTTTGGAAAGTCTGTTAAATAACACAATGCTTTGTCTCAAATTCCCAGTCATAATGACCGTCCTGTCCACCAGCACTGTAAGCTGAAATGGAACTGCTTTTAACTTCTGGCTTCCCACGTACTGTTTTTGTGCAACCAAATTCAATTGAAAGCAACGCTAGCGTATATAAATACACCCACGTTGCTAAAAGCACCCGTGTCCAGGTGTGTTCCCTCACCTGCATGTTCATGTAGCTGTCCACAGACACTAGGTAGCCCTTGTACTCCATCCCCCACTTCAGCTTCACCATCACCGGCTTGCCTGTCAGGCCATTCAGGAAGGGTTTAGGGTTCAGAGGTAAACTCTACAGACACACAGAAACAGGAAGGTGGGACTAATTGTTATGGTTAATAATTTAATGGAACAAAATAGAACGTTCAGACCCATTTGTAGGGACGAACAGACGTCTATCATCATGCAATGAAATGCATATTAGATTTCAATCTGCAACATCACTTTATTTGCTGCTCATTCACTGTAAATGCAATGAATGAATGGGATAACGTTAGCTTGCTGGAAAAAGGCACCCAAATTAACTGCTAATCCGTTTCTCTTTTCAACAGATCCGGGCAATTTTATTATAAGCAACCATATCAACACTCACCATTGCTGTACGAAATGTGGTGCTTTTATATCTTAGTACTTTACTATCTTTTCGACACAAAAACGTCCAGACTTGTACGCATTGCCGCCGAAACCAGGAAGCTGGAGCCTTTCAACTTTGACCCAAAACAAAGGTTAATCGATTGAGAAAAAGAGCTCGAATTATTTATGTACCGCCACCTAGTGTACCGAGTGGCAAAAATTAAGAGACATGATTTAAATGTTCATGTTCATTGCTCATTGCGGCAGATATTTTAACGGAAATGTTATAGATACACAAAGGACAGTAAACTGTTATATTTATCCATGTCCATCTTCAAATGGTTGCATTTTATTCAAAAGACTGCCCATGTGAAGTTAACTGAACACCTATGGGGCAATGGCGCCCTCTGGCGGTTATAGTGGTTATCGTATTGAGTATTGCACCACGGTCCACTTCCCCAAAATCTTTGGGCCATGATGTGACTTATTTGCTATCAATGGATGTAATCTACCTAGATAAAGCTTTACTAATTTCTATGTAACGCAGCAAATAAACAAATTGATGTTTTCAAGACAAAACCCAGTCTTCGGCCATGCCCCAGGAGGAGTGACCATCAATGGAAACCACTGGTGTCCAAGGTAATTGTGATTGAATTAAAACATTTGAAACAAGATTTTAAATCTGTATTTCATTTCAAATAAAATGTTTCTTTATGAATACATTTAGTCTGGAATTGCATGAAAAACATATGGCATAGAGGTAGACTGTCATATCTGGGTCTATCTGGCAGCTCTCTTTATGCACTGCCAGTCTGGAGAATGCTCTCATTCATTTTTCTGTCTTGAAGCGTTCGACTGTTACTAAACCATTTGGCAAGTTTGAACTTGAGATCATGAATAATACTTCCAACAGCAAGGGATGGTTTCAGTGGAAATTCCTCTGAAATACTGATGTCCTTACATCAATGTTAATATGTTTGTGTGAGCATGTTCAGGTGTGTGTGTGTGTGTGTGTGTGTATGGACAAACATACACCTAGGTATGTATCATGGGAAAACTAAAGGATAGATAAATTATCACTCATCATGAGCTGCTGCATGCATGACATAGGATAACACTGACATGTCCCATTGTCTACTGTGTAATAGATATGCAGGGAGGAAGACTCATGGCGAAGATGGAAACAGAAGTGCAAGATATAATCCAGGAGAACTAGAGCTTTCAGCAAAACAGAGAATGAGAGATATTAGACAGTATGCAGGTCGGCTCTGGTGTGCTCCATAGAGAGGAGCCATGCTGGGCTCATTGAGGTGAAGTGGAAAGCAGCAGAGAAGAGGCGGGTTGAGGGCCTATCAAATAATTAGAGCAGGAGATCACTGAGCTAAAGGAGGAAGGGGAGGGGGCATTGGGAGTCAGAGCCCCACATCATTCCTGAATACCAATGCAGCTCCATGACTTTACTGTACTACTGTATAATGCTCATCACCAGCACTGACCACACGAGGGCAGCATGTACACAGAAACGGTTTGTTATTGATTTCGTTCAAATTTCACAATATTTGGAAGCCTACTGCAGAGAGAGAATATGCTACAATCAAACCCCATATCCCCAGCAGTGCTGTCACCAACTACACTATCAGTGTCAGATCAGAGTCAGATGAACTCGTGGATACCATTTCTATGTCTCTGCGTGCAGTTTGAAGGAAGTTGATAACTTGCAGATACCCATAGACTTCCAGTTATTGCACTAACGCAAGTTAGCATTGGCTCGCAAAGCTATCCTCTTACTTTCTTCATAATGGACACAGAGACCTAAAAATGGTATCCACGAGTTCGTCTGACTCTGGGGAACTCTTTGCCAAAATTCCAAAGTATCCCTTTAGGAGTCCTTTGGAAACGGAAACAAGACTTTGGTAGGCTATTAAAAATTCATCTAGGAATTTAAAGGCCAACCCCTGGTACAATCTTCTCTGCATAGGGCAGGGTAGTTCATTAATATATTGGTACTGTGTAATATGGATCAGTTAATAAATCTCAATTGGTTTGCATTCCACTCCAATTAGCTGGGATTTTGTTGGGATAGGCCATCAGTAGCATATTGTCAACATAGCCCATGCAGAAGTACATTTAGCCAAGTGACCAAACTCTTTTGTTGTTGTATTTTACCCCCTTTTCTCCCCAATTTCGATCATGTCTCATCGCTGCAACTCCCCAACAGGCTTGGGAGGCAAAGATCCAGTCATGCTTCCTCCGAAACATGACCCACTAAACCTCGCTTCATAACACACACCCGCTTAACCAGGAAGCCAGTCACACCAATGTGTTGGAGGAAACACAATTCTACTGATGAACAAGTCAGCCTGCAGGCGCCCAGCCCACCACAAGGAGTCGCTAGAGCACGATGAGCCAAGTAAAGCCTGCCCGGCCAAACCCTCCCCTAACCCGGGCGACGCTGGGCCAATTGTGCGCCGCCCTATGGGACTCCCGATCACGGCCGGTTGTGATACAGCCTGGGACTGAAGCCAGGTCTGTAGTGACATCTCTAGCACTGCGATGCAGTGCCTTAGACCATTGTGTCACTCAGGAGGCCCTCAAACTCCACAATTTTAAAGTAAGTGCCCAGTGAAAATCTCAATTTTAAAGTTAATATTAATCGCTTTGACTCATCCTACACTCATATTTGTGGCCAAAGCATAAATTGGAGAAAAAACCCTTCAAAATCCCAACCTCAAATTTGTATTTTAAACAGATGTTTAAAAAATGCTTGCTATTTCCTCATATAACATGATGTCATCTCCCTGAGGAGGATGAGCTGGCCTATCCTCTTCTAGAGGAGGATGAGTTGGCCATTCAATGGTCTACTTCCGTGAATATTTACAATGCCCAGTGCACACACACCATTCTGTTTTTTGGGTATGCCCACACCATTCCAACACAGAAAAGCTGCTTTTTAGCATAATTAATAAAAAATCGTGTAAGGAAAACTATTTCACTCATATTGTAAGTTATTATAGGTCATATTTCATAGAAATCTGGAAACACTGGGCAGTTACTTTAGTTTAAAGTGAGTCGCTGGCTAGGTTTCCATCCAATTGATAACATATTATTTTGTGAATATTCAAAAATATGCATAAATAAAATATGCGCATTTGATGTGTTTTCATCCAATTGACTTGTGCTAAGTCTGTGTGTGATGACATAGTGCACATACAAATAACTGTTGCGTTTAAATTCACATGTACAGATGAACATTTTTAAAGTTAAATGGGTTTCCATTGTATTTTCAACTCTACTGATGTCACAAAACGTGTTAAATAGCGAATGTGCCCACTCTGGTATAGGCACGTGCGCTCCCTCCACCAGCTCGCAGATACAGTTGTGGGTACAGTCTACATGATAAGATTATAATGGCCAAAAGGGAGATTGTTTTAATTTGTCAAACGGCAGCCAAGCATGGATTCATCAAATCACCAGAATAAGATCCTGGATATTTATTGGAAAGCAGCATCAAGCTCACCACATTGCACTTTCACCACCCTGTGAAGTTCTTCCTCATTTATTTCATCTGTAGCCTAATAAACTGTATGTTTTACCGAGTCGTAGTAGGATGACATAAACATGTCATTCCGTGACTCCAAGTTTACTTCGATATGATAGTTATATCAATATTTGGGCATAAACGCGTTTCCACCTTAATTCTCGCATAATACATTTACCTACACAAAAATATCCAACCTTATATTTTACCGACAAAAATTAGCTGTTTCCATCAGGTTTGTTGTCATTTTTTTATCGGACATATAGGCCTACTTTATTCGCCTAAAAAGGTTGGTTGGAAACGCGGTTAGAGTCTCCTTTCTAAAAGGGGGCAATTATTACCTATTTGGATCCTGTTCAGCTCACGAGCCTCAATAATTCTGGACCCTGGGTTTTGTTATTCTGTGTTCCTTTGTTTTGTTTAAACGAAGTGTCAATCAACTTTACCGTATTTTTTTTTTTATCTGGATAAGTGTCTGTGGATTGGAGAGGTTTGGATGACCACAGCGTGCCAGCTCTGACCTGACACTAACTGGATCCTGACGACCAGGAATGTTCCTTTAAAGAGAAAAATGCAAAGAGACGGGGCGGAGCCGCAAGCCCGCTGTCACTCTCTCAGTAATTCCATAGTAGATTCACAGTTTATCTTCAGGCTATTAGCAAGCAAATTAACTAACTGTAAGGTAGAAGGTCCCGGCGAATACGAGAGAACGCAAATCAGTCCTCGGCTTTTGCAGAAGTAATGCGGAATAATGGAATACTTTTCCCTGGGTGTCTGAACCGGCTGTGTTGTCAAACTGGGGTCTTTGTTCTTCTTTGATCATATCTGATTGTTATTGAAAAAGGGAAAGTAAAGACTATACTGGCTTTGAACCTTGGCTTTACATTCGGAGGATGAAATCTTGCATCTATTTGCCACTTGAATAACACCAACGAGGTGTCGCATTGCCTATTCACAGGGCTTCTCTCTAGGTATCTCATCGCCTAACCTCTTCTTGGGAACACTTGCTCGTGGGTCGGAACTATGATGTGGACTTGGTTTGCTGTTTTTACCTGCACTGGACTATCTGGTATTCTTGCAGGTTTGTATTTTTTCTTTAAAAAAAAACCTGCTTCTAATCGAATTCAATTCATAGGCAGTGTATTCATTGTGTACAACAATGTAGCGTTCCCGCTGTCTCGGAACAATACGCCTGACAAGTGCAGCAACGGTGACAAAAGTATTTCCTTACGCTCCGCTCTGTTGACCACCTCGGGTCAACATTCTATTTGTGTCGAGGTGAAACTCGTGTCTCATGATATCACTGAGATTTTCTCTATAATGTAGAATGTTTTCAAACGAACCACAAATATACCGATATGTTTTTATAACTCAACCTCAAAAGACCCATAACAATGAAGGCTACTGTGAGCTACCATCCATTGTTGACTGCCAAAAATCTATTTTGAATACCTGCCCACATTATAAACAGAATTGTTGTGTTATAGAAAAACATGAAACCCCCGTTCCCCTGTGTGCATGTTGGCCGTGGAGAGGGCTCTTAAAGATGGCAGTGTTGCCCAGCAGGTGTTCTTACATACCACACCCAATGCATCTGGAACTCGTCTGGAGTGCACATCCTCCTCCCATAGCTGCCCAAAAATTGATCTCTGTCAAAGTCCACACTGAAGCATTCAAGTCTAAACTTTTAGCTTCAAGTTTAGATTAAATACACAAGAGATCCTCGTCCATCTCCTATAACCTGTCCTATCTCTCTTCCTATAGATTTGGGTCGTGTAGGGGGGGTAGCCGCTCGTTGTGAGAGCCAGGCGTGTAACCCCCGAATGGGCAATCTGGCGCTAGGTCGCAGGGTCCTGACCCAGACCGTGTGTGGCTACAAGGGCACCGAGCCCTACTGCTCCTACTCTGACCCCTCCTCCTCCACAGCGCCCTGCCCCCCGGCCAGGTGTGGGGAGTGCAATGCGGCCCTCCCCCTGCAGTCCCACCTGGCTGCAGCCATGGCCGACTCCTCCTTCCGCCACCCCAACACCTGGTGGCAGTCGTCCGGGGAAGTGGAGTCTGAGACTCTGCAGCTGGATCTGGAGGCAGAATTCATCTTCACCCACCTGATCATGGTGTTCCGCTCACCCCGCCCTACCGCCATGACCCTGGAGCGCTCGCAGGACTTCGGGCAGACCTGGAAGATATTGCAGTACTACGCCAGGAACTGTAGCGCCACCTTTGGACTGAAGGAGGGAAAGGCAGTGCTGGACAGGGCCCTTTGCACCTCCAAATACTCTGGAGCTTACCCCTGTACCAGGGGAGAGGTGAGGTGTGTGTGTGTGTGTGTGTGTGTGTGTGTGTGTGTGTACAGAGACAGACAGGACTGTCTGAGACAGAACCAGGTGTTAGTCCAGACAGCAGCTCAGACTCACACCTCTAGCCGTTCAGGATGTGCCCTGTCATGGCACCTTACTTATGGACGGATGAACAGCTGGAAGGAAGGATGATAGATGTTGGCTACTGTACTACACACAGGAGTGTCCACTCCACTTCCCCCCATTCATAAAGCTAACTTGCATATTCCCCTGTGTGTCTGAATCATGGGTCTCTAATCTAAATACAGGTACTAATCAAAACCGTGATGAGTTGAGTCAGGTGTGTTAGTGCTGTTCTGGAACTCCAGTCTGCACACCCTAACCTCTCTTACAGCTCTCTACACCCTGGGTAGTCCATAGAGCCCAAGACAGCAGCAGCACTACGGAGGATAGTGTTATTACTAGGGAAGGATGGTTATCAGGTGGGGGTGGGAATTATGTGGCAAGAAAGGGTTCCTGGCAGCTCCTTGATGTCTAACTGAAAGAGTGTGTGAGTGGTTTCAGCTCCTACCAAGGCAGAGCTAACAGTACACAGTGCAGGGAGATCATGTAGTGCAGGGTTCCCCAACTGGCAGCCCACGGGACCAATTTGGTGGTTTTATTTGCACCGCCCAAATTTTCTGAGAATACTTTTTTTTTTTTTTTTTTTTTTTTTTTTGTTGGACATAAAAGACTGTAAAAACACCAGGTAATCAGCTCCAAGTAATTTTCATTTAGGAAATCTGTTCCCAAGTATTCCCACTCATAATAGAGAGACACGTGATCGTAAACAAATGTAAGCAAGGTTTTAAATGATTGTTTTAGTCAAACATTATATCTGTTTGGGCTTCTAGCGGTTCATTTGCCTTCTACAAATTATTTCCAATTATGATCCAGCCCATCCGCTTCAGAAAATAATGGGCCGCGGCTGAATCTAGTTGATGATCCCTGATCTAGTGCATGTTGACTCTGTAATGACTCTAGTTGATGATCCCTGATGTACTGCATGTTGACTCTGTAATGACTCTAGTTGATGATCCCTGATGTAGTGCATGTTGACTCTGTAATGACTCTAGTTGATGATCCCTGATGTAGTGCATGTTGACTCTAGTTGATGATCCCTGATGTAGTGCATGTTGACTCTGTAACGACTCTAGTTGATGATCCCTGATGTAGTGCATGTTGACTCTGTAATGACTCTAGTGGATGATCCCCGGTGTAGTGCATGTTGACTCTGTAATGACTCTAGTTGATGAACCCTGATGTAGTGCATGTTGACTCTGTAATGACTCTAGTTGATGATCCCTGATCTAGTGCATGTTGACTCTGTAATGACTCTAGTTGATGATCCCTGATGTAGTGCATGTTGACTCTAGTTGATGATCCCTGATGTAGTGCATGTTGACTCTAGTTGATGATCCCTGATGTAGTGCATGTTGACTCTGTACTGACTCTAGTTGATGATCCCTGATCTAGTGCATGTTGACTCTGTAATGACTCTAGTTGATGATCCCTGATGTAGTGCATGTTGACTCTAGTTGATGATCCCTGATGTAGTGCATGTTGACTCTAGTTGATGATCCCTGATGTAGTGCATGTTGACTCTTTATTGACTCTAGTTGATGATCCCCGATGTAGTGCATGTTGTCTCTGTATTGACTCTAGTTGATGATTCCTGATGTAGTGCATGTTGACCCTGTAATGACTCTAGTTGATGATCCCTGATGTAGTGCATGTTGACTCTAGTTGATGATCCCTGATGTAGTGCATGTTGACTCTGTAATGACTCTAGTTGATGATCCCTGATGTAGTGCATGTTGACTTTGTAATGACTCTAGTTGATGATCCCTGATGTAGTGCATGTTGACTCTAGTTGATGATCTCTGATGTAGTGCATGTTGACCCTGTAATGACTCTCGTTGATGATCCCTGATGTAGTGCATGTTGACTCTAGTTGATGATCTCTGATGTAGTGCATGTTGACTCTGTAACGACTCTAGTTGATGATCCCTGATGTAGTGCATGTTGACTCTGTAACGACTCTAGTTGATGATCCCTGATGTAGTGCATGTTGACTCTGTAATGACTAGTTGATGATCCCTGATGTAGTGCATGTTGACTCTGTAATGACTCTAGTGGATGATCCCTGGTGTAGTGCATGTTGACTCTGTAATGACTCTAGTTGATGATCCCTGATCTAGTGCATGTTGACTCTGTAATGACTCTAGTTGATGATCCCTGATGTAGTGCATGTTGACTCTAGTTGATGATCCCTGATGTAGTGCATGTTGACTCTGTAATGACTCTAGTTGATGATCCCTGATCTAGTGCATGTTGACTCTGTAATGACTCTAGTTGATGATCCCTGATGTAGTGCATGTTGACTCTAGTTGATGATCTCTGATGTAGTGCATGTTGACTCTGTAATGACTCTAGATGATGATCCCTGATGTAGTGCATGTTGACTCTAGTTGATGATCCCTGATGTAGTGCATGTTGACCCTGTAATGACTCTAGATGATGATCCCTGATGTAGTGCATGTTGACTCTAGTTGATGATCCCTGATGTAGTGCATGTTGACTCTAGTTGATGATCCCTGATGTAGTGCATGTTGACTCTGTAATGACTAGTTGATGATCCCTGATGTAGTGCATGTTGACTCTTTATTGACTCTAGTTGATGATCCCCGATGTAGTGCATGTTGTCTCTGTATTGACTCTAGTTGATGATTCCTGATGTAGTGCATGTTGACCCTGTAATGACTCTAGTTGATGATCCCTGATGTAGTGCATGTTGACTCTAGTTGATGATCCCCGATGTAGTGCATGTTGTCTCTGTAATGACTCTAGTTGATCATCCCTGATGTAGGGCATGTTGACTCTAGTTGATGATCTCTGATGTAGTGCATGTTGACCCTGTAATGACTCTAGATGATGATCCCTGATGTAGTGCATGTTGACTCTGTAATGACTCTAGTCGATCATCCCTGATGTAGTGCATGTTGACTCTGTAATGACTCTCGTTGATGATCCCTGATGTAGTGCATGTTGACTCTGTATTGACTCTAGTTGATGATCCCTGGTGTAGTGCATGTTGACTCTGTAATGACTCTGGTTGATGATCCCTGATGTAGTGCATGTTGACTCTGTAATGACTCTAGTTGATGATCCCTGATGTAGTGCATGTTGACTCTGTATTGACTCTAGTTGATGATCCCTGGTGTAGTGCATGTTGACTCTGTAATGACTCTGGTTGATGATCCCTGATGTAGTGCATGTTGACTCTGTATTGACTCTCGTTGATGATCCCTGATGTAGTGCATGTTGACTCTAGTTGATGATCCCTGATGTAGTGCATGTTGACTCTGTAATGACTCTCGTTGATGATCCCTGATGTAGTGCATGTTGACTCTAGTTGATGATCTCTGATGTAGTGCATGTTGACTCTGTAATGACACTAGTTGATGATCCCAGATCTAGTGCATGTTGACTCTGTAATGACTCTAGTTGATGATCCCTGATGTAGTGCATGTTGACTCTGTAATGACTCTAGTTGATGATCCCTGATGTAGTGCATGTTGACTCTGATGTAGTGCATGTTGACTCTGTAATGAATCTAGTTGATGATCCCTGATGTAGTGCATGTTGACTCTAGTTGATGATTCCTGATGTAGTGCATGTTGACTCTGTAATGACTCTAGTTGATGATCCCCGATGTAGTGCATGTTGTCTCTGTAATGACTCTAGTTGATCATCCCTGATGTAGTGCATGTTGACTCTAGTTGATGATCTCTGATGTAGTGCATGTTGACTCTGTAATGACTCTAGTTGATGATCCCTGGTGTAGTGCATGTTGACTCTGTAATGACTCTGGTTGATGATCCCTGATGTAGTGCATGTTGACTCTGTAATGACTCTAGTTGATCATCCCTGATGTAGTGCATGTTGACTCTAGTTGATGATCTCTGATGTAGTGCATGTTGACTCTGTAATGACTATAGTTGATGATCCCTGATGTGGTGCATGTTGACTCTAGTTGATTATCTCTGATGTAGTGCATTTTGACTCTGTAATGACTCTAGTTGATGATCCCTGATGTAGTCCATGTTGACTCTGTAATGACTAGTCGATCATCCCTGATGTAGTGCATGGTGACTCTGTAATGACTCTAGTTGATGATCCCTGATGTAGTGCATGTTGACTCTGTAATGACTCTAGTTGATGATCCCCGATGTAGTGCATGTTGACTCTGTAATGACTCTAGTTGATGATCCCCGATGTAGTGCATGTTGACTCTGTAATGACTCTAGTTGATGATCCCCGATGTAGTGCATGTTGACTCTGTAATGACTCTAGTTGATGATCCCTGATGTAGTGCATGTTGACTCTGTAATGACTCTAGTTGATGATCCCCGATGTAGTGCATGTTGACTCTGTAATGACTCTAGTTGATGATCCCCGATGTAGTGCATGTTGACTCTGTAATGACTCTAGTTGATGATCCCCGATGTAGTGCATGTTGACTCTGTAATGGTACTGCTCCACAGGCTTTTCCCTGGTAGTATTGCCTACATGTTATCCTGTCATCTTTTTTGATCCGCTGTATCGTACATCCAAAAGCAGTCTTCCCCTGTGAGTGGTGTGTGTGTGTGTCCATGCAAGTGTGAACATGTGAAAGTGTGTATGTGTTTATTTGAGGGACCCAGCTAATATAAGATACTTGTGTCATGTTGTGATGTGCTTGCAATGCATGTGTGTGTGTGAATGTTTTTGTGTGTCAGGGAAGCGAGACACTGTGATAGTAGCATGACCTTTACCCTCTAACCCCTGTGTGTTGACCCTGAGGTCAGGGGAGGGGTCCAGACTCCAGTGTCTTTCAGCTCCTCAAAACAGAGCCTGCTATACTAAACCATCCTCCACTCTCTCTATCGCTATGGCTACTATATTTATCTTGTGATGTTCATCATTAACTAAAATCATAATGCTGACATAATGCTGACAGCTCAATTGTCTGCGGCCTGTCTGAGGTGATGACAGCAAGGCATGTACAGAACTGTGTGTGTACTTTACCACGGGAGCTGAGAGTTGTGCTCCGTGTGTTTATGTCCATACAGAGGGCAAGGTGCACACGCGAATATGCCTACCCTGTCAGGCTTTCACCTACTAGCTCAATATGTCAAGTGCATCTCTGTGTGACTGTGTGTTTGTGTCTGTGTGACTGTGTGTTTGTGTCTGTGTGACTGTGTGTTTGTGTCTGTGTGACTGTGTGTTTGTGACTGTGTGTTTGTGTCTGTGTGACTGTGTGTTTGTGTCTGTGTGACTGTGTGTTAGTGACTGTGTGTTAGTGTCTGTGTGACTGTGTGTTAGTGTCTGTGTGACTGTGTGTTAGTGTCTGTGTGACTGTGTGTTTGTGTCTGTGTGACTGTGTGTTTACATATTGAATGTTTGAGCTTAACTGGAGTGACAGTTATGTGTCGAGAAGGTGACTGTGTGTATATACACCCGTGTGTGTGTTTAGTCAGTGTTAAGTGTTTGGGCTCCTGCAATCAGATAAGTGTTTAGCTGTGATGGATAGCAAGAAGGAGGGAGGGGGAGGAGATGTGTCTTAGCTTGGAGCGATACTGTGAGGGAGCAGGTATTCCCAGCTTTCCCCCTCCTTTATCTGATGAACATTAAAAAGCATGTCATCTCTTGTGCTGAGAGCTGAACATGTTCATCTGAATGGGGGAAAACCTGGGAGGCTTGTTCAGGTACTAACTGAAGAGGTTGTTGGAGAGCTCAGGGCTCCTTGTGTTATTTATGAGGTCAGCTGGGCTGGAAGAATGTGTGTTTAGGTGTTATAGAGACTGTGATCTTCTTAGGGAGGGAGCCGTCCAACCAGAGCCCCACACACACCTCTCTCTCTCTGTCTGTCAGGGAGGAAGTGCCCTTTGCCCTGATGGAAGTTGGTCCTGCAGGCGAGACGGCCCATCCCCCTCCTCTCGCGATCTCTCTCTCTCTCTCTCTCTTGCTCTCTCCCTCCATCAATGCCCATTGTTCCTGTTTACCAGAATACAGTCCACAGTGCTTTGAAGGAATTAGGGCTGTTAAAGCCAGACTTACACTGTTTTTCAGATTGTAACAGGAAGAAAAGATTATGAGCGTAGAAAAGCCACACGCTCCCCCTAACTAAGGTTTCTGTGGGACTGCTCTCTCTGTTTCTATAGTTTGACAGAGAGAGCATACCCAGACAATGACTTGACATTTCGTATGCACGAAAAACTTGAATGCTATTCTTCATTTGTTTGTTTGTATGTGTGTTAGAGTTTGCATTCGTTGTGTGGGCTGCATGAAGTCTGTGCCCACTTCCTGCAGCTGGAGCATACAGAAGGCCTCTTGTGGAATCTTTGCAGGGTTTGGAAATGTTGATTGGGTAAGTGTGTGTGTAGTTGGGAATGTTCATTGGATGTTGTGTGTGGAGTTTGGGATTGTCCATTGGGGATGTGTTTGTGTGTGGGGTGTGTGTGTGTGGGACAGTGTTGCTGCGGTGTCGCCGGGCTATCGCAGAGCCTTTGTCCAGGGCTAAGTTATGTGGGGCTGCATCTCTCGCCCGCTCTTTGTCTCGTCCTCCTCTCCCGCGGACTGGCGCCCCTTGCCCTATTTGTTGTGTTCCCTTAATTGCGAACACAATGCCGTGACTCTGTGACCTATTCCAACAACAGGGAACTTAATAGTGCTCCTCCCATCACACCCCAGGCCAGCCATACAGCCAATGGGGACACAGCATGGGCTCGACTCACACAGTCAACCCCCCCAAAAACACACACACACCCCTCACCCAATGGTATCTATGTCAGGGATACTTCTCTGTATACATCAATGATGTCGCTCTTGCTACTGGTGATTATTTGATCCACCTCTACGCAGACGACACCATTATGTATACCTCTGGCTCTTCTTTGGACACTGTGTTAACTAACCTCCAGATGAGCTTCAATGCCATACAACTCTCCTTCCGTGGTCTCCAACTACTCTTAAATGCTAGTAAAACTAAATGCATTCTCTTCAACCGATCGCTGCCCGCACCTGCCCGCCCGTCCAGCATCACTACTCTGGACGGTTCTGACTTAGAATATGTGGACAACTACAAATACCTAGGTGTCTGGTTAGACTGTAAACTCTCCTTCCAGACTCACATTAAACATCTCCAATCCAAAATTAAATCTAGAATCGGCTTCCTATTTTGCAACAAAGCCTCCTTCACTCATGCTGCTAAACATACCCTTGTAAAACTGACCATCCTACCGATCCTCGACTCGGCGATGTCATTTACAAAATAGCCTCCAATACCCTACTCAACAAATTGGATGCAGTCTATCACAGTGCCATCCGTTTTGTCACCAAAGCCCCATATACTACCCACCACTGCGACCTGTATGCTCCCGTTGGCTGGCCCTCGCTTCATATTCATCGCCAAACCCACTGGCTCCAGGTCATCTACAAGTCTCTGGTAGGTAAAGCCCCGCCTTATCTCAGCTCACTGGTCAGCATAGCAGCACCCACCCGTAGCACGCACTCCATTAGGTATATCTCACTGGTCACCCCCAAAGCCAATTCTTTCTTTGGCCGCCTCTCCTTCCAGTTCTCTGCTGCCAATGACTGGAACGAACTGCAAAAATCACTAAAACTGGACTCTTATCTCCCTCACTAGCTTTAAGCACCAGCTGTCAGGGCAGCTCACAGATTACTGCACCTGTACATAGCTCATCTGTAAATAGCCCATCCAATCTACCTCATCCCCATACTGTATTTCTTTATTTACCTTGCTCCTTTGCACCCCAGGATCTCTACTTGCACATTCATCTTCTGTACATTCTACCATTCCAGTGTTTAATTGCTATATTGTAATTACTTCGCCACCATGGCCTATCTATTGCCTTACCTCCCTTATCCTGCCTCCTTTGCACATGCTGTATATATATTTTTGCACTGTATTATTGATTGTATGTTTTGTTTACTCCATGTGTAACTCTGTTTTGTTGTATGTGTCGAACTGCTTTGCATTATCTTGGCCAGGTCGCAGTTGCAAATGAGAACTTGTTCTCAACTAGCCTACCTGGTTAAATAAAGGTGAAATAAAAAAATACATACTCTCCTCCAATAACACTCCCTCCCAGCATCACACACTTCCCTCAATGACAACTAACTCCCCTTAAACAAACACACTTCTGCCCCAGTGATATCTGTGGCAGAAACACACTTCTGCCCCAGGGATATCTGTGGCAGAAACACACAGCCCTCTCAGGAACATAATTCACCCTCAACAACAACAGCAGCAGTGTAAGCAGGTTGCCATAGGGGCAGTCACCAGGGTGATGGCAGTTGTGCTTGGGCTGGAGGGTAATATGGAGGGATCATCAATTTAGGGATGCACGACTCAGAGAGGGAGAAAGAAGGAGAGACCGAGAGAGAGGTGCAGAAAAGAAGCTGCGTTGTCACCAAGTCTTGCATAATAACATAGTGCCACTAACTCGTATCATTTTGACTGACTGTTGGATTGGTTGATTGACAGGTGATCTACCGTGCCCTCCCCCAATGGGAATCTCTTGACCCGTATGGGGTGGCAGGCCAGGAGCAGCTGAGGGTGACCAACGTGCGCATACGTCTGCTGGAGCGCCAATCCTGTCCCTGCCAAGCCAAAGATCCCACCATTGGAGCCCCGCTCACCCAGCACTTCGCCATTTATGACCTTATTGTGAAGGGCAGCTGCTTCTGCAACGGGCACGCCGAGCAGTGTGTCCCTGCGCCCGGCTACCTCCCTGTCAGGGACAGAACTAACCACGTGGTGAGTGTGTGTGTGTGTGTCTGTGTTTCTGTCTGCATATCTGACTGTCTGTGTGCATGCATGCGTTTTGTGTATCAGTCATTAGCATAGTGATGAGGGATATCACCTTTCTCTGTCCCACTTCCTGTGCTGGGCTTGCTCTGTCTGGGTAGATAAAAAGCTGCCTTTCCTGTGATCCAGATTACAAAGGAAATGTTGATATGGATTCAGCACTGGGCTAATGATGGTGTGGAAGTCTCAAAAAGTGTGTGCTGATAAAGGTGTGAATGGACATGACTGATTCAGTGTGTAGATTGACATTAGAGATGCAGCGAGCGTTTCCAGACTGCCTGTGGAACTTCTATCTCTGCCGTCTCCACAAGCAGTTCCGCCCTTTTGAAGCAGAGTGCCTATTCTATTGCAATCAGCAGGCCCAGAGAGCAGGGAAAGTGAGTGTGATGAGTGTGACAACAGAACCTTTACACTGGAGACACAGACACAAAGACATAGACACAGAGACTGTCTGACTGTGGGTAACTATAACTTTGTGTATGAGTGTTAAGCCCACAATAGCAGTGTCTGTGGCAGTATTACAGTATCTAGGAGCTTGTATGTTTGCAGCCGGTCAGTCTGTCTCCTCTGTGTGAGCCCACTGTAATCAGAGGTGTCTGTCTGTCATCCTCCCCCATAATATCACTGGCTTATCTAGTAACCCAGTGGGCTACACCTAGTTAACTTAGTTTGGACTTGACTCTATCTAGGCTACAAAAGCATCCTCAGAATGTGTTTTAAGCTTTTAAATGTTGATATTCTAAACATTAGGATATATCACAATACAACATGACCTAACGTTGTAGGAACGTCAGTGTGTCGTGTGATATGAGGGAGAGTTGGGTAAACAAGCATTGAGACGTGGGACGGTATGAGGTTATATAAGTACTTTCTCTCTCTCTCTCAATTCAATTCAATTCAATTCAATTCAATTCAAGGGCTTTATTGGCATGGGAAACATGTGTTAACATTGCCAAAGCAAGTGAGGTAGACAACATACAAAGTGAATATATAAGGTGAAAAACAACAAAAATGAACAGTAAACATTACACATACAGAAGTTTCAAAACAGTAAAGACATTACAAATGTCATATTATATATATATATATATATACAATGTACAAATAGTTAAAGGACACAAGATAAAATAAATAAGCATAAATATGGGTTGTATTTACAATGGTGTTTGTTCTTCACTGGTTGCCCTTTTCTCGTGGCAACAGGTCACAAATCTTGCTGCTGTGATGGCACACTGTGGAATTTCACCCAGTAGATATGGGAGTTTTTCAAAATTGGATTTGTTTTCGAATTCTTTGTGGATCTGTGTGATCTGGGGAAATATGTATCTCTAATATGGTCATACATTGGGCAGGAGGTTAGGAAGTGCAGCTCAGTTTCCACCTCATTTTGTGGGCAGTGAGCACATAGCCTGTCTTCTCTTGAGAGCCATGTCTGCCTACGGCGGCCTTTCTCAATAGCAAGGCTATGCTCACTGAGTCTGTACATAGTCAAAGCTTTCCTTAATTTTGGGTCAGTCACAGTGGTCAGGTATTCTGCCGCTGTGTACTCTCTGTTTAGGGCCAAATAGCATTCTAGTTTGCTCTGTTTTTTGTTAATTCTTTCCAATGTGTTAAGTAATTATCTTTTTGTTTTCTCATGATTTGGTTGGGTCTAATTGTGCTGTTGTCCTGGGGCTCTGTAGGGTGTGTTTGTGTTTGTGAACAGAGCCCCAGGACCAGCTTGCTTAGGGACTCTTCTCCAGGTTCATCTCTCTGTAGGTGATGGCTTTGTTATGGAAGGTTTGTGAATCGCTTCCTTTTAGGTGGTTGTAGAATTTAATGGCTCTTTTCTGGATTTTGATAATTAGTGGGTATCGGCCTAATTCTGCTCTGCATGCATTATTTGGTGTTTTACGTTGTACACGGAGGATATTTTTGCAGAATTCTGCGTGCAGAGTCTCAATTTGGTGTTTGTCCCATTTTGTGAAGTCTTGGTTGGTGAGCGGACCCCAGACCTCACAACCATAAAGGGCAATGGGCTCTATGACTGATTCAAGTATTTTTAGCCAAATCCTAATTGGTATGTTGAAATGTATGTTTCTTTTGATGGCATAGAATGCCCTTCTTGCCTTGTCTCTCAGATCGTTCACAGCTTTGTGGAAGTTACCTGTGGCACTGATGTTTAGGCCAAGGTATGTATAGTTTTTTGTGTGCTCTAGGGCAACAGTGTCTAGATGGAATTTGTATTTGTGGTCCTGGTGACTGGACCTTTTTTGGAACACCATTATTTTGGTCTTACTGAGATTTACTGTCAGGGCCCAGGTCTGACAGAATCTGTGCATAAGATCTAGGTGCTCTCTCTCTCTCTCTGTCTCTCTGTCTCTCAGCAGTTTGCTTTCTGTCTCTGTTTCGACCCAGGACAGTCATATCTACCAAACCCAAACAACCAGATCATGGCAAGACAGTGAGGAGAGATTAGAAGCCTGTAAACACACTCAAACAAGACGGGAGGGTGTGAGTTTGTGTACATGTTTTCCTCCCTAATTAGAACCAGAATGTCCTAACAAGGTAGGAAAACAATAAACTTTTTGAAAAGTCAGGACTTTGTTCATGTTCTGAATTTCTTCAATTGCTATTTTAGGCTTAACGGTTAGGTTTAGTGTTTGGGGCTAAGGTCAGGGTTACGGTTAGGGTTAGGGTTTGAGGTTTAGGTTAGGTTAAGGGAAAATAGGATTTTGAATGGGAATATATTTTTACTCCCCAAAAAGTCCTGAAAATTCTGAGTACTCCTCGCCATGGAACGGGGCGTGGTCGGTTGTGGGTGGGGTCAGGCCTGAACCGGCCCCACCCACCACATGTTTTCATTGGTTGAGGGGCATTCGCATTCCACCACGCTCTGCTTGGTGATATGTCAGCACATACAGTATCAGTCAAAAGTTTGGAAACATCTACTCATTCAAGGGTTTTTCTTCATTTGTACTATTTTCTACATTGTAGAATAGTAGTAAAGACATCAAAACTATGAAATAACACATATGGAATCATGTAATAACCAAAAGTTTTAAACAAATCAAATATATATTTTATATTTGAGATTGTTCAAAGTAGCCACCCGTTGCCTTGATGACAGCTTTGCACACTCTTGGGCGGCAGGGTAGCCTAGTGGTTAGAGCGTTGGACTAGTAACCGGAAGGTTGCAATTTCAAACCCCTGAGCTGACAAGGTACAAATCTGTCGTTCTGCCCCTGAACAGGCAGTTGACCCACTGTTCCTAGGCCGTCATTGAAAATAAGAATTTGTTCTTAACTGACTTGCCTGGTTAAATAAAGTTTAAAAAAAGAATAATAATAAATAAATAACGCTCTCGGTAGCCGATGTGAACAAAACCTTTAAACAGGTCAAAATTTACAAAGCCGCTGGAAAAGACGGATTACCAGGACGCGTACTCAAAGCATGCGCAGAACAACTGTCAAGTGTTTTTGTACACTGCTGCTACTCGCTGTTCATTATCTATGCATAGTCACTTCAATCCCACCGACATGCACAAATTACCTCAACTAACCTGTACCCCCGCACACTGACTTGGTACCGGTGCCCCCTGTATATAGCCTCGTTATTGTTATTCTTATTGTGTTACTTTTTATTATTACTTTTTATTTTAGTCTACTTGGTAAATATATTCTTAACTCTTTTGGAACTGCACTGTTGGTTAAGGGCTTGTAAGTAAGCATTTCACGGTAAAGTCTACACTTGTTTTGTTTGGCACATGTGACAAATAAAGTTTGATTTGATTCTCTCAACCAGCTTCATGAGGTAGTCACCTGGAATGCATTTCAATTAACAGGTGTGCCTCGATAACAGTTACGAATTTATTTCCTTCTTAATACATTTGAGCCAATCAGTTGTGTTGTGAGAAGGGGTGGTATACAGAAGATAGCCCTATTTGGTAAAAAACCAAGTCCATATTATGGCAAGCACAGCTCAAAACAGCAAAGAGAAACAACAGTCCATCATTACTTTAAGAAAAGAAGGTCAGTCAATCCAGAAAATGTCAAGAACTTTTAAAGTTTCTTCAAGTGCAGTCGCAAAAACCATCAAGTGCTATGGGGAAACTGTCCCCCACTGAGGACCGCCACAGGAAAGGAAGACCCGGAGTTACCTCTGCTGCAGAGGATAAGTTAATTAAGAGTTAACTAATTAACTGTGAGACGCAGAGTAGGTGAACGGATGATCTCCGCATGTGTGGTTCCCACCGTAAAGCATGGAGGAGGAGGTGTGGGGGTGCTTTGCTGGTGACACTGTCTGTGATTTATTTAGTATTCAATGCACATTTAATTAACATGGCTACCACAGCATTCTGCAGCGATATGCCATCCCATCTGGTTTGCGCTTAGTGGGACTATCATTTGTTTTTCAACAGGACTATGACCCAACACACCTCCAAGCTGTGTAATGGCTATTTGACCAAGAAGGAGAGTGATGGAGTGCTGCATCAGATGACCTGGCCTCCACAATCACCCGACCTCAACCCAATTGAGATGGTTTGGGATGAGTTGGACCGCAGAGTGAAGGAAAAGCAGCCAACAAATGCTCAGCATGTGTGGGAACTCCTTCAAGACTGTTGGAAAAACATTCCAGTTGAAGCTGGTTGAGATAATACCAAGAGTGTGCAATGCTGTCATCAAGGCAAAGGCTGGTTTACTTTGAAGAATCTCAAATATAAAATATATGTTGATTTGTTTAACACTTTGTTTTGCTTAATACATGATTCCATATGTGTTATTTCATAGATTTGATGTCTTCACTGTTATTTTACAATGTAGAAATACCTTTGAATGAGTAGGTGAGTAGGTGTTTTCACACATCGAAAATATTAGTTTACTCCATTGCTATGGTCACCGGTGCCTGTCCTTTGTGTGTGGTGTAGTGTAATTTTTGGTTTGCCTTCAAAATAAAAATCCCTAATTGAAAGTGACGCAAACTAATACAAATAGTGGAATCATGCTACATTTGGACTAGATAATGCTAATTAAGGTTGGAATGTTGTTAGATAATTTAATATTAAATACAATAATTCATTAGTTTGACAATAAACATTAAACAAATCAAATCAAATTGTATTTGTCACATACACATGGTTAGCAGATGTTAATGCGAGTGTAGCACAAGCATTTCGCTACACTCGCATTAACATCTGCTAACCATGTGTATGTGACAAATAACATTTGATTTGATTTGAAATCCCACTGGATGTATTAGACTGCATAATTGCTTTGGGGCATACAGTATGCACTGTACAGCCTTACCCCATTTCATGGGTGCACAATCCATGGGTATCAGCCTACTTAGTGAAACCCACAGAACATAACTATGTAGAGTTTACACAAATATTAGCATCTTAGCTCTTTTGCAGGACTCTGAAACCACTGTGAAATGAGCCATATTAGATCTGAATTTTCAATACACAATAGGTGGACTCGTGAGCTAATGTGGCTGGTTTCACAGTTGTTTCTGAGTCCTACAATAGAGCTAATACACTAATATGTGTTTAAACTCTACATAGTTATGTTCTGTGGGTGTCACATAGGTTGGGCTGTTAAGTGCAATTTGAATGTTCAATATGCAGAATAGACTGACTGGGAAAGGGATTTCCCAAGGTCAAAGTCTTGCAATGAGAGCTAAGATGCTAATATTTGTGTAAACTCTTGAGAATTGTTTTCTATGGGTGTGACTGTGTATGTAGGCTGATACCCTATTTCCTGGGGGCACAATCCATGGGTAAGGCCGTACAATGCATATAAGTATGCCTCCAAAGCAATTATGCAGTCTAATACATCCACAGTAGGATTTCATTTTTGTTGTTGTTGCAAACAACAGGTGTGGCCTAACAGTGAAATGTTTACTGACAGGCCCTTCCCAACAATGCAGAGAGAAAGAAAATAGAGAAATAATAGAAAAAATAAAACACAATAATAAAAGTAGTAATAGATACACAATTGGTAACGATAACTTGGTACTGGTACCCAATGTTGAGTTGATGTGCAGGGGTACGAGGTAATTGAGGTAGATATGTACATATAACTAGGAATAGAGTGACAGATAGTAAACAGTAGCAGCAGCGTATGTGATGAGTCAACAAGGGTCAATGCAGATAGTCCTGGTATCTATTTGGTTAACTATTTAACTAACAATTTAGCAATCTTATGGCTTGGGGTTAGACTTGGTGCATTGGTACCACTTGCCATGTGGTATCAGAGAGAACAGTCTATGACTTGGGTGGCTGGTGTCTATGACCATTTTTAGGGCCTTCCTCTTACACCGCCTGGTATAGAGGTCCTAGATGGCAGGGAGCTCGGGCCCAGTGATGTACTACTAGGCTGTGCGCACTACCCTCTGTAGCGCCTTGCGGTTGGATACCAAGCAGTTGTCATACCAAGTGGGGATGCAGCCAGTCAAGATGCTCTCAATGGTGAAGCTGTAGAACTTTTTGAGGATCTGAGGACCCATGCCAAATCTTTTCAGCCTCCTGAGGGGGAAGAGGCTTGTCAATGAGGGACTTTTATTCTGAACCGCAATTCCACTTTTGTGGCTAATTGTTAATGTGGCTAGCTTCACATAGGTAGGGACAAGCATGTACCAGGGCAGCATTCAACAGGAGGACTGACATAACGTTGGCCAACGTTCAGATATAAATGTATTATGTAGAACAAATATGCCTTTCTGATTTAAGAAATCATGTCAGTTCTATTCATGGCATTTGAGTCTGCAACGTTCCAAAACGTTTTTTTTTACTGAACATGCCCAGGCGAACCCATTGAGTTACACGAACCCAGCTCTGCGCATCTCTTGTCTGGAAGGCCTCAGCAAATGAAACCGTGTGGTGGGCGGGGTAGACCGGGCAGACCACACTCACAACCAACCCCGCCCCCCTAAGTGTGTCGTGGTGAGGGGCTTCTCAAAGATTCACTAAGCTGTGTGTGTGTGTGTGTGTTTGTGTGAGTAGAGTAAACCCAGTAATCAGTGACCTTGATATTGAGGGTTATTAGTGCCCAGAAAGTTTAGTGCAGTCCGAATGTTTTTGGGGAGAAACAGTGTTTTTGTTGTTGTGTTGCAGGGCTCACAGGTCCAGACCACATGGGAGGGTGATCATGGTCTGTGTGAGCCATTCTGAGTTGACCACAGAGCCAGTTTTTGACCCACATCCAACCCTCCTGGCCCATGCTCAGCTACTGGAGAGTTAGCAGCAATTCGCATAGCAAGCGGAGAGGCAGTATGAGTATCTCAGGGTTATAGAGACTTGCACAGTAACTGGAGTCTGAGAATGAGTTTCTGCAGAGGTGTTGGAATTTAAAGACTGCACCTCATGGAGAGTATTGTGCTATACAGGTGTTTGCCTGAGTACACACACACGCTGATGATCGGATTAACACACACACTTATCATGTTGTTTGGATGAATACACACACACACACACACACACACTGCTGATGAATGACTTAATTTCACATTAGCCAATAAAGCTTTCGTGGGGGGGAGCTGTCGAGGTCTTCCTGAACACCCCTCTGTACCGTCTGCCACCCCTCCCTGTCCATGTTCAACAACCTCTTTATCAGAGGGTCAGAGTGTTTGAAATACAGGCCTGTCAAAACGGAACACGCACAAGCTCTTGGAGATGGGGGGTGCAGGCATTAGTGTGTGTGCATTTGTATATGTATGTGCATTTTATTTGTGTGTGTGCTTGGGAGCCTGGCTGCTTGGGTTTGTATTTGTGCGTGTGTGTATTGGTGTTTGTGTATGCGCTAATTGTCCCATATCCCGCAGGTAAACATGTGAAATTGTTTGGAATACCAGCTGTCTGGAGCTTGGCCAATGTCTCTCTCTTCTCTCCTTCCCCCCTCTTTCTCCTCTCCTCCCCTCTCTTCTTCTCTCTACTTGCCTCCTTCCCCCTTTTCCACAATCAGTCCTGGTTACAGATGATTTCATTCTCATTGATGTAGTTCTGTACACAGAGTTCTTTCACTCCTTTTCTCTTTGTTTGTCCATTCCAGACCTACCACATCCATTTCTCACACTGTCTTACCTGCCTGTCCTTATCTTCCTCCATTCTCCTGGTTGATGGAATATGGTTGGGGTTATGTCTTGGGCTGGCACAGTGGCTGGGATTGAGTTTGAGATAAGGTTAGGGTTAGATCTGGGGTTAGTGCAAGGGCCTGGGATATGTCCCAGTTCCGGTAGCTACAGGTCTCTCCCATGCCTGTGTTTAACCCTCTGTGTGAGCGTCTGTGCAGCATAGGGGAGGGGAGAGGGCATTTTGAGGTAGAGGGCAGCAGCCTCTATAGCCATACACTGTGGGAAACAGAAACTACCACAGGTGTTGGAGTGTTGTTGAGCGTTTGTGTTCAGTGTGTGTGTGTGCGCATGCGTCAGTGTGCTTGAATGTGTGCGTGTGTGTGTGTTCAGGCCTCTCTCTGTGTCTCTGTTCCCCACACAGAGGCACTGTAACCCAAACAGATAAATAGCTACCTCAGATGCCATGTCAACCTCCCACCTAGATCACATCATTAACCACTCACAGGAATGACAAGGAGACTGTTATTGTGCTCTCAGCGCTGCATATTTCCGCAGACACACACACATACACACACACTCAGACACGGTCCTTTTCAGGCCCCTTTCGTCATGAGGCCAATGTTCATTTCCAGCGATGAAGCCAAACAATCAGTCTCCATTCAGCAATTACAGGACAGGACCTGAAAGAGAACAGGCAGGGGAGCCCCCCCGACCCCCAGGGGTTAGACTTGGGGTGCTGCTGCTCTCACATGGGAACTGCTCTCTCCCTTACACTGACCTCTTTGTCCCCTCCTTCCTCTCCTCTCTCCTCTTCCTCTCTCTCAGGTTCATGGGAAGTGTGTGTGTAGTCACAACACTGCAGGTGTTCACTGTGAGCGCTGTGCTCCGCTCTACAATGACCGACCCTGGCAACCTGCGGACGGACTCACAGGGGCTCCACATGAGTGCAGGAGTGAGTGACACTACTGCTATTCACTATACACTAGGGCCAGGAGTTTTATCTGAGGATAGGATCTGGTCAGGAAAAACTCACGGCCCTACTTACAGCCATCATTGATCATAATGACCAATCAGTGCCTGTTTAGAGAAGATTGACAGATATCTGTGATTCTGATGTCCCGCCCTGTCTCCCTATAGAGTGTAAGTGTAACGGGCATGCCCAGAGCTGCAGTTTTGATTGGTCGGTGTGGCGGGTGTCCGGCCAGCGCAGCGGAGGTGTGTGTGAGTGTCTACACAGCACAGAGGGACGCAACTGTCAGAGCTGTAAGACTGGCTTCTACAGAGACCCCCAGAGGGCGCACACGGCCCAGGACTCCTGTAAACGTAAGACAAACTCTCGCACACGCACTCCAGATGGCTAAAGCAAAAGCTCAATGTACTTCAAAGATTTCAAGTAGTATTTGAACCCATGTCTGACTCACATTCACTGGCTTGCTCTATCACTCACTCACTGACTCAATCACACAAACACTCACACACATAAACACACACCGTAGGAATCCAGAGAACATGAGACCCATACGCACCGTATACACACACCCTTACTGGCAGAGCCAACTCATTCCTGCCCGGAATGCTGATTGCTGAGATCGCAAGCCGAGACGTGCTGGATAACGTCGCTCCTGATGGGCACCTGGTTCTTTGTGTGTGTGTCTGAGTGTCAGTGTTTGCTGTTTGCGTTCACCTGTGAGTCACTGGAGTGGTTCGTCATCACTAATCAACACAGTGGCGGCTCATGTAAGGAAAGGGAAAGGGGGATACCTAGTCAGTTGTACGACTGAATGCATTCAACTGAAATGTGTCTTCCACATCTAATCCAAGGACCTTGTGTGTTGTTTGTGCTCTGTGATGGGACTTAAGTAAACACTAGATACCCATCCATAAACACCACAGTGGTTACATTCTCAGATTATCTGTCTGATTTGACCCAGTGAGCTCAGTCCTACAGTTATGCAGAAGGCTGGGGAGACGCTGGCTGGTGTGTGTGCGTGTGCGTCACTGCATGCTTGTGTGCATGTGTTTAGGTTTGCCTTTAGGGAAGTCTGTAGCATTTCGGTATTTTCACATTGTCAACAAGTGAGAGTGGAACACATATTTGGGGAATGTTTGTAGACAGGACACGTTTAGGAGGGGAACCCCAGTGTCAGAGTGAGGTTGAAATCTGACAACTGAGGAATTTCCCTCCGTCTCTAGGAACACATTTCCAATTCCAGGCATGGCGGAGCTCTTTAAAGAAAACACACAATCGAGCCGCAAGCTCACACACACACAGTAACAATGAGTGTGTGTGAGAGATACATTTTAGTTTGTTTTCTAAGTGGGTGTGTTCTGTGGTTGTTCGGGCAGCTGCTCTGTCACGTATCACTACAGACCCATAATGTTCTCATTGTGAGAGCTCACTGCGTCAACACACACACACACACCTCTCCACACATTCTCATCTCTAAACTCCAATTATTATACAACTACTGTATTAACAATGTCCTATTATACAACATGATCCTATTATACAACATGAGAGAGAGAGGGAAAGTGTGTGTATGCACCTGCGTGTGTGTGTGTGTGTGTGTGTGTGTGTGTGTGTGTCGATGGCTTTGCTGCTTCTGGGCTGGTATTGTTCTCCTGTAATGATTAACTTGAGGCGATTGAACACTACAGTCTCAACAGGACCTCAATAGATGATTTTCAGGAAGAGAAATTATTTGAAGTTCAAGTTTATTATCGTTAATCGGGAGAACCCTGAAGAGAAAGACTGTCTCTCCTAGCTGACTTACATATGCCTTGGGGATTTAGATGTCAGTGTAATGATTCCCCTGTCTTTATGAGTGTGTGATTGTGTGTGTGTGTGTGTGTGTCTGTGCGTGCATGCGTGTGTCCGTGAGTGAGTGTGTGTGTGTGTGTGCGTGCGTGCGTGGTCTGCATGGGTCTTTACAAGGTCTGTTGATAATGAAAGATACAAAATGAATGAAACAACAGATGCATCTTATCTTATATTTGTTGCCCACGGCGATAAGTGATAAAGGTACAGCCTTGTCTGGGTCTCAGACAGTAGAGCCTTGTGACATCATCTCCCTGCACCCAGACAGGGGAACGGGGGAGAGACACAGGGGGTCTGGCTCTGGTTATATAGTAATTTACTGCCAGTGGGGTAGGATGGGGGGGGTTCAATCATCATTAAACAACAGAAATAAAGCTCTACACCACCCCTCCTCCTCCCCTTCCCATCTCTCCTTCCCTCCTCTTGTCTCTCTAGTCCCCCCCCCCTTTGTATCCCTCGCTCTGATGAGTACAGATTTATGGTGACTACTTTGGCTGTTACTCTCACCCCCTGCAAAGTTTTCTTGTAATTCACATACTATGAGGACAGCAAGAATGTGTATGTGAATTTATGTGTACATTTTATGTGGTGTGTGTGTGTTTTGAGCCTTTGCAAGTTGTGTGTTTTTATAGGAGGGGGGGGGGGGTGATTGTGTGTGTGTGTGGTGGTTGTTGAGTGGGCAGAACATAGCACTGACTGTGCTTGTCCCTCTATCTTATATTGCTGCAGTCTGTTAAAAGAACACTCAGCAGAGAGAAGGGAGAGAGAACTGTGGAAGGTATTTGAGAAAGATGTGTGCGAGTGTGCGCACGACTGTGCATTCCCGCGCGTGTGCTTGGGTGCATGCGCCTGTGGTAGCCGCGTGCATGTGTCCTTGTGTGTGTGATGGCGATCTGATAAGAGGATGACAGAGAGACCATTGTGCTTCGTGGTCCAGGAAAACCTTGGACTGTTCCAGTCAGTCCAGAGTCCTTTGGGAAGTGGTCTCTCTCCCTCTCTGTCTTATCTCTTCCTCCTCCAGGCTGGGCTATAATGAGGTGGCACGCTCTGGAGTGTGTCTATCTGTGTGACAGTTACACAAAGGGAACTCTACATGACTAATACGTGCCTAATAAAGTCATAGGTAGAAAAACAAAATATACTCAACTGGAAATGTTGCCAGCATTAGGGTTCTCAATCTGAATGTGTGCAGTGGTTTACTTTGAATGGATTTGATTGGCTGTGGTTGAGTGTGGTGAATTTAATTGCCTGTGATTGAGTGTGGGTGGATTTGATTCGCTGTGGTAAGGTGCAACTAGATCCAAATTAATGTCTGTGGTTTATTTGTGAGGAGATAACATTGGGTTGAGTACCGATGTATTTGATTAGCTGTGGTGGAGTTATTGTTGTATATGTGATGTGCCATGTCTCCCCTCTCTTTCTCCTCCCCCCAGCATGCGGCTGCCACCCCCTGGGTTCAATACCATTCCACCTGGGCAGGGGGTCTCTCTGTGACCCTACCAACGGAGACTGTGTCTGCAAGCCCGGCGTGGGGGGCTCCCACTGCGACAGGTGCATGGTGGGATACTGGGGTTTCCATGATTACGGCTGCCGTCTGTGCGACTGTGCGGGAGACTGTGACCCCTTTACAGGATACTGCATGTCTGGGTGAGTCATATATACAGTTGAAGTCAGAAGTTTACATACACCTCAGCCAAATACATTTAAACTCAGTTTTTCAAAATTCCTGACATTTAATCCGAGTAAAGATTCCCTGTCTTAGGTCAGTTAGGATCACCACTTTATTTTAAGAATGTGAAATGTCAGAATAATAGTAGAGAGAATGATTTATTTCAGCTTTTATTTATTTGATCACATTCCCAGTGGGTCAGAAGTTTACATACACTCAATTAGTATTCCTTAGCATTGCCTTTAAATTGTTTAACTAGGGTCAAACTTTTCGGGTAGCCTTCCACAAGCTTCACACAATAAGTTGGGTGAATTTTGGCCCATTCCTCCTGAAAGACCTGGTGTAACTGAGTCAGGCTTATAGGCCTCCTTGCTCCACACGCTTTTTCAGTTCTGCCCACAAATTTTCGATGGGATTGAGGTCAGTGCTTTGTGATGGCCACTCCATTACCTTGACGCTGTTGTCCTTAAGCTATTTTGTTAGAACTTTGGAAGTATGCTTGGCGTTATTGTCCATTTGGAAGACCCATTTGCAACCAAGCTTTACTTCCTGGCTGATGTCTTGAGATGTTGCTTCAATATATACACATGAAGTTCCTTCCTCATGATGCCGTCTATTTTGTGAAGTGCACCAGTCCTTCCTGCAGCAAAGCACCCCCATAACATGATGCTGCCACCTCCACAACATGATGCTGCCACCCCCGTGCTTCACGGTTGGGAAGGTGTTCTACGGCTTGCAAGCCTCCCCCTTTTCCCTCCAAACATAATGATGGTCATTATGGCCAAACAGTTCTATTTATGTTTCATCAGACCAGAGGACATTTCTCAAAAAATTACGATCTTTGTCCCCATGTGCAGTTGCAAACCATGGTCTGGCATTTTTATGGCGGTTTTGGAGCAGTGGCTTCTTCCTTGCTGAGCGGCCTTTCGGGCTATATCGATATAGGACTTGTTTTACTGTGGATATAGATAATTTCGTACCTGTTTCCTCCAGCATCTTCACAAGTTCCTTTGCTGTTGTTCTGGGATTGATTTGAACTTTTCGCTCCAGAGTACGTTCATCTCTAGGAGACAGAACGCGTCTCCTTCCTGAGTGATATGACAGCTGCATGGTCCCATGGTTTTATACCTGCGTACTATTGTTTGATGAACGTGGTACCTTTGGGCGTTTGGAAATTGCTCCCAAGGATGAACCAGACTTGTGGAGGTCTACAATTTTGGAGGTCTTTGCTGATTTCTTTTGATTTTCCCATGATGTCAAGCAAAGAGGCACTGAGTTTGAAGGTAGGCCTTGAAATACATCCACAGGTACGTCTCCAATTGACTCAAATTATGTCAATTAGCCTATCAGAAGCTTCTAAAGCTATGACATCATTTTCTGGAATTTTCCAGGCTGTTTAAAGTCAGTCAATTTAGTGTATGTAAACTTCTGACCAACTGGAATTGTGATACAGTGAAATAATCTGTCTTTAAACAATTGTTGGAAAAATGACTTGTGTCATGCACAAAGTAGATGTTCTAACCGACTTGCCAAAACTATAGCTTGTTAACAAGAAATGTGTGGAGTGGTTGAAAAACAAGTTTTAATGACCTCAACCTAAGTGTATGTAAACTCCCGACTTCAACTGTATACCAGTCTCAACGTCAACAGACTGGCCAATAAAAATAAAAGATTAAGATGGGCAGAAGAACACAGACACTGGACAGAGGAACTCTGTCTAGAAGGCCAGCATCCCGGAGTCGCCTCTTCACTGTTGACGTTGAGACTGGTGTTTTGTGGGTACTATTTAATGAAGCTGCGAGGTGAGGACTTGTGAGGCGTCTGTTTCTCCAACTAGACACTCCATGTACTTGTCCTCTTGCTCAGTTGGGCACTGGGGCCTCCCACTCCTCTTTCTATTCTGGTTAGGGACAGTTTGCGCTGTTCTGTAAAGGGAGTAGTATACAGCATTGCATGAGATCTTAAGTTTCTTGGAAATTTCTGGCATGGAATAGCCTTCATTTCTCAGAACAAGAATAGACTGACGAGTTTCAGAAGAAAGGTATTTGTTTCTGGCCATTTTTAGCCTTTAATCGAACCAACAAATGCTGATGCTCCAGATACTCAACTAGTCTAAAGAAGGACAGTTTTATTGCTTAGCCTTTTAAAATGATAAACGTGGATTAGTTAACACAACGTGCCATTGGAACACAGAAGTGATGGATGCTGATAATGGGCCTCTGTACGCCTATGTACATATTCCATAAAAAATCTGCCGTTTCCAGCTACAGTAGTCATTTACAACATTAACAATGTTTTCACTGTATTTTTGATCAATTTGATGTTATTTTAATGGACAAAAAATGTTATTTTCTTTTAAGTGACCCCACATTTTTGAACGGTAATGTGTGTGTGCGTGTGTGTGTGTGTGTGTGTGTGTATGTATATATATGTATATATATATATAAATATATATATATACCATCGGATATGATATCTATAATATTAAGTTTATATTAACAGCAAGTGTGTGTGTGTGTGTGTTTATATGTGTGCAGGTCAGATCTGGACCTGTATAATCTGGAGGGTAATTCCAGTGAGCTGGTGAGGATCTTCAAGGCAGATGAGCTCTTTTCTGCCCTACACTACTCAGGTTAGACATGGGGTCACCAGTGTGTGTGTGTGTGTGGTATGCAGTCTGCTCCACAGCCCAGTGCCCAACTGTTAATGGTTAAGTAGTGAAAGTTATTGTACATCCTTACAAGGGCAGAGAACAAAGATCTGTGATTCTGTGTGTCTGTGGACAGTTTCCAAAATGTCCCTCTCCGAGACCTCCCAAGGCCTTCAGCTGAGTGAGACAAATTCCTCCTTGATCTCACACACACATACTCACACACACTGTCCTCACATTCCTAAGTCACCACTTATCTACGTCACACACACACACACACACACACACACACACACACACACAGAGCAGGTGTCAGTCACATATCTGGACGGGGTATTGGTGTGTAATATGTCAATATGATTGTGTCCCCTGCAGAGAAATGTGAGTGTAAGGAGCAGGTCCTGGCCAACAGCAAACTCTTCTGCACCATGAAGTTTGCCTATGGTGAGTACTGAGACACACATGAACAACAGCGAGAGAGATTGTGGTAATAAAACCATATTTGTTTTTTTTTGCTTCCTTGGTTTCCATTGTGTTGTTTGTTTATTGATAACTCTATGTAAACAGTATTTTATTGTACAATAAAGGCTTTCCCTCTCTATCCCTATCTTTGTCTCATATCTCCCTCCCTCTTGTTCTCTCTCTCTATCTCGCTCTCTCTCTCCCTCCTCTCCTCCCTCCCTCTTTCTCCCTCTCTCCTTTCCTATCGTTTTCTCTCTCCCTCTCTCCTCCCCCCTCTCTCTCTCTCCTCCATCTTTATCTCTCCCCTCCCTCCCTCTCTCTCTTCTCCCCCCCTATATCTCTCCCCTTCCTCCCTCTCTCTCTTCTCCCCCCCTATATCTCTCCCCTTCTTCCCCTCCCTCTTTTTCTCAGTGTTGAAGGTTAAGGTCTTGTCAGCCCATGATAAGGGCTCCCATGCTGAGTTGGAGGTGAAGGTTCAGAAGGTGTTGAGTCAGAGCACTAAGGTGAAGATCCAGAAAGGACGAGTAACACTCTACCCAGAGTCCTGGACCGCACGGGGCTGCACCTGCCCCATCCTCAACCCAGGCCAGTCTCACACACACACACACCTATACACACACGCATTCACAGGCACACGTGTGCACACAAGCAGTTACGTACGTACGCACGCACGCACACACGCACACACGCATGCACACACAAACGCAGGGCTGCTGAGCTAATGATGTCTCTGTTTATGCTTTGACTACTTAGGTGGGGAGTACTTGGTGGCGGGCCATGCAGACAGGAAGCAGAACCGTCTTATCGTCAACATGAAGAGCTTCGTCAAGCCCTGGAGAGCCAGCCTTGGACGCAAGGTCCTCACACTAATGAAGAAAGACTGCACCTGGTAAACAGACTGGAGGACACTGGGAGTTGGACAGACTGATAGATGGAGAAAGAAGACACTGCCATTCATTTGTTTTTGCCTTCTCTGGAGGGGGAATTGTCTTATTGAGGTAGGGACTAAACAGACTATAAACGCCCACCCCTATCTGCCCTGGGCCAATAAGAGTGTGTGGCTGGCAGAGAGAACATACACAGACTCTATGAGCCTCTGTTTGAGTGACAGTTCGGCCCTCTCTTCCAAGCGCACATACACACACAGCCACTCCCTCTCTCTAGCACTTTAGCCCATGGCAGAAGGGCCAATAGGATCATGTGTTGACCTCAAGACTGGACAACAGAAGGACACATTTGACCCCTTGTGACCCCTGTAGGAAGGCTTGTGGTGGATGACCTATGCCTCATTCCCCGATGTGTTCTGTTACAACAAACTGCCTGTCAAGCTGTGTAACAGAAACAGATTTGTACACACAGAATGATGTTGAATAAGCCATGCATGCCACTACAGGTGGTTGAGTCCAGGTGTGTTTGCGAATGTGTATGTGTGTTGTGAACTCTGTCTGTGTGTGTGTGGCTGCGTGTCTGATGAGTCTAATTGATCCATTTTTTACTTTGAAATTTGGGCAGGATAACCTATAGAGATGTAGCATCTCTTGTGGAGGGGTTCCTGATAAAAACAGTCCAATCACAACAACATATACCACTGTATATATATATATATATATATATATATATACATATACAGTGCCTTGCGAAAGTATTCGGCCCCCTTGAACTTTGCGACCTTTTGCCACATTTCAGGCTTCAAACATAAAGATATAAAACTGTATTTTTTGTGAAGAATCAACAACAAGTGGGACACAATCATGAAGTGGAACGACATTTATTGGATATTTCAAACTTTTTTAACAAATCAAAAACTGAAAAATTGGGCGTGCAAAATTGTTCAGCCCCCTTAAGTTAATACTTTGTAGCGCCACCTTTTGCTGCGATTACAGCTGTAAGTCGCTTGGGGTATGTCTATCAGTTTTGCACATCGAGAGACTGAATTTTTTTCCCATTCCTCCTTGCAAAACAGCTCGAGCTCAGTGAGGTTGGATGGAGAGCATTTGTGAACAGCAGTTTTCAGTTCTTTCCACAGATTCTCGATTGGATTAGACTTTGACTTGGCCATTCTAACACCTGGATATGTTTATTTTTGAACCATTCCATTGTAGATTTTGCTTTATGTTTTGGATCATTGTCTTGTTGGAAGACAAATCTCCGTCCCAGTCTCAGGTCTTTTGCAGACTCCATCAGGTTTTCTTCCAGAATGGTCCTGTATTTGGCTCCATCCATCTTCCCATCAATTTTAACCATCTTCCCTGTCCCTGCTGAAGAAAAGCAGGCCCAAACCATGATGCTGCCACCACCATGTTTGACAGTGGGGATGGTGTGTTCAGGGTGATGAGCTGTGTTGCTTTTACCCCAAACATAACGTTTTGCATTGTTGCCAAAAAGTTCGATTTTGGTTTCATCTGACCAGAGCACCTTCTTCCACATGTTTGGTGTGTCTCCCAGGTGGCTTGTGGCAAACTTTAAACAACACTTTTTATGGATATCTTTAAGAAATGGCTTTCTTCTTGCCACTCTTCCATAAAGGCCAGATTTGTGCAATATACGACTGATTGTTGTCCTATGGACAGAGTCTCCCACCTCAGCTGTAGATCTCTGCAGTTCATCCAGAGTGATCATGGGCCTCTTGGCTGCATCTCTGATCAGTCTTCTCCTTGTATGAGCTGAAGGTTTAGAGGGACGGCCAGGTCTTGGTAGATTTGCAGTGGTCTGATACTCCTTCCATTTCAATATTATCGCTCGCACAGTGCTCCTTGGGATGTTTAAAGCTTGGGAAATCTTTTTGTATCCAAATCCGGCTTTAAACTTCTTCACAACAGTATCTCGGACCTGCCTGGTGTGTTCCTTGTTCTTCATGATGCTCTCTGCGCTTTTAACGGACCTCTGAGACTATCACAGTGCAGGTGCATTTATACGGAGACTTGATTACACACAGGTGGATTGTATTTATCATCATTAGTCATTTAGGTCAACATTGGATCATTCAGAGATCCTCACTGAACTTCTGGAGAGAGTTTGCTGCACTGAAAGTAAAGGGGCTGAATAATTTTGCATGCCCAATTTTTCAGTTTTTGATTTGTTAAAAAAGTTTGAAATATCCAATAAATGTCATTCCACTTCATGATTGTGTCCCACTTGTTGTTGATTCTTCACAAAAAAATAGAGTTTTATATCTTTATGTTTGAAGCCTGAAATGTGGCAAAAGGTCGCAAAGTTCAAGGGGGCCGAATACTTTCGCAAGGCACTGTATATATATATATATATATATATATATATGACAATACACATATTACCTCCCAATATGTAATACTGCTGTGACCTACAGAGCCCTGAATTCATCTCTATTCCTTCCTATGTCTGCTCCTGTACAGTATTACTTGTATATATCTATATAAATATGATGATGTCCTCTCTCTTTCTTTGATGATGTGTTAATGTATTAATGTCATTCCGGTCAAATGTTGAGGCATTACATTTTCTTTAGATTTCCTCACTGTGGAAAAAACCCTGTCCTCCGGGTTAGTGAGGACACAAGACCGATAAGTGAAAGCACACGCACGCACACACACCGACTACTGTTTATAGACTCTAAAAAAACATAGTTAGATTCCTCCATCAGGAGCCTTGGAATACCTCAGATTAGTTTGATGAAAATATCCATATCATCCTTCCTTTCTCTCCTGCTCCTCCTCCTGTCTTTCTCTCCCTCACCAGATTATGTAATAATACACCCCTCCCCCTCTCCCAAAACACTGACACGTTCACACAGACTCAGGGAATGTTGACCATAACAGAGAGATGGGAGAGTAGACAGAATGTTTCGCTTTAGGGAGAGGGTGATTGCTGCGACATTCCGGACCATTTCTGGCGTTCTCGTCAGCTTGACGTGGATGAGCTGAAAGTGCCGAGGTATTCCACACACTGCACACTACGGGCGATCACAGGAGTGGGGTCAGAGGTGTGGGTCAAGAGTCAAGGCCATGGGGAACTGAACTGCCCTTGGAACAGAGACACAACAGTGAGCCACACACACCCCACTGGGAACACACTGGTTGAACCAACGTTTCTTCAACCAGTGTTGCACCAACGTTGAATTGACATCTGTGGGACCTGACTACTGTAGCTGGATCACACAACACATCCATATCAGCTACTGCCCTCCATCTCGCTCTCTCTCTCCTCTGCTCGTGGGACTGAGGGGTGTATGATGTGAGAAGGTTGACTAGTATGTGTGTGTTTGGTCTCTGTGTGTATACAGTGTCTGTTCATTAGGGTTAGGTGCATTGCTCAAGGGCACATTGACATATTTTTTAGCACCTAGTAAGCTCGGGGATTCGAACAAGCAAGCTTTCGATTGCAGACCTAACACTCTTCAATGCTAGGTTACTTGGCACCTTGTGTGTGGGTCAACATCCACCCAGACCACTGTGTTGTATAAGGGGATACAGAGACAGGAAAATGGAGAGATGGGAGGGAGAATTAGGGGGTGGGGAAAGAGGAGAATGTGGTCAGGAGAAAAGAGGAGAACAGGGGAGACACACACCAACCTGATCCCAGACCTGTTTCATGTGTAAGGAGGAGAGAGGATGGGGAATGGGAGAATGATATATATATATATATATATAGAGAGAGATATGCCCTACTGAGAGTGAATGAGCATTGTGTGGTCTTATCCTATCTGCTCCCGATTCAGTTAGAGAGGAAATGAAGAGAAGGGAAACTATCAACTCAGAGACTCAATCACTGATCCTAAAAATACCACAGCTATTCTGTCCTATGTATCTATCAAACCATTCACACACACATGCAGGAACACTTCTTTATCAAAAGTGGCCTACATCAAAAGAAGCCAGAACTGGGCTTTGCTCTTGTTGACATAGCAGGGTGATTGAGACACAACTTGTGATTATGATACTTCCAAGAAAATGAGCCCCTGATGTCATCCACCTATTATGCCCACATGTACACAGAGTGAGTGACACAGTGAGTGACGCGCAAGAGAAAGGTGCTGACAAAACAGACAGACAGACAGACTGGTGGGTAGGCAGACAGACATAAACCATTAAGACGTACCAATGAACACATAAATGCTACAAACATAAACCATAATTATGGGGAATGTATTTATTCACTGGTTGTAAAACCATTTCCCCTCACCCATCAGCAACTGTGTTTTCACTTGCCACAAACCGCCACTATATAGAACTTTCACAAAGCTATAGTATCCACCTTTTTCAATACAGACAGGAGGTGTGTGTGTGTGTGTGTTTATGTTTGGTTTGTGGAGTATGTAGAGTGTGGGTGAGAGAAGGAGCGATGGAGAGGAGAGAGAAAGAGGGAGCGAGAGGGGGGAGGGAGGGAACATGTGTGGACATGAAGACTCAGTTAGGGCCGCGGGATATAGAAGGAGAAAAACAGTGATTCAACAGGAATCGGAGGACAGATCTACACACACACATACATGTACCTCTTTCACACACACACACACACACACACACACACACACACACACACACACACACACACACACACACACACACACACACACACAGTCTTGTATAACTAACTTTGTGGGGACACAAAATTCAGTCCCATTCAAAATCCTATTTTTCCTAACCTCTAAACCCAACCATTACCCCAAACCCTAACCCCAAAAACTAAACCTAGCTCCTAACCCTAAAACTAACCCTAGCTCCTTAACCCTAAAACTAATTCTAACCCTAACACAAATTCTAACCTTAACCCTAAACCCCCTATAAATAGCATTTGACCTTGTGGGGACTAACAACATGTCCCCAGTTGGTCCAATTTTAATTTGTTTACTATACTTCTGGTCCCCACAAGTATAGTTAAACACGTCCACACACACACAGAATCACCTTTCACTCACTCACTCATTCACTCACTCACTCACTCACTCACTCACTCACTCACTCACACACCTGTGGTACTGCTGAAAGCTAAGCCCTTCTCCATATCAGAGGGGATTAGTGAGAGAGACAGTGACCATACACGTGTGTGTGTGTGTGTGTGTGTGTGTGTGTGTGTGTATACAGTGTGTTATTATTGGCTTTCCTCCTGCTCCACAACACTGATTGACATCTGTTTCTCTGTAACACACCCTGTCATCCTAGAGGTCACCTAGGGGTCACACTGTATTCCTGTGTGTGAACCCAGTCACCGGTAACATGTGCATATTTTTTCATTTTTCTGTTTAGTGATCAACAATCCTCTCTCTCAGTACCCCTTTTGATGCAGAGTGAAGGTTGGCAATGTCTCTTGACTGTGTCCCCTCATTCTCACATTCACTGTGTCAGGACATTTTCCACATGAGGCCAGAGCTGCTGACAAAGTTTGGGAACATTGGGTATATATGCGTGAGTCAGTCTTAGGCTCCGGTTGTGGTTAGCATGTGGTTACTTATGTCTCAGGAGTTCTGGGGTTTAATGTTAGACACCCAGTCTGATACCATCTCTATAGTGTGTGGCTTCAGCCCCCAATGCCCTCATTAACCAGCATGGAGCCCTACACTTGCATCCCCCCAACACACATACACACACCTAATACTCTCACATGCAATGTTTGCAACGTATTCTCAGGTAAAATGAAAAAACACCCGCACAACTTGAACATTGATTGATACATCACTGCCATCTTGTGGCATTGATACGTTTTGAATGTAATTGTTTTTCCAGAAGTGGTGACAGAAAAAAACGTGTTTTTGGGTTGCTTTATTAGTAGCCTTATTGGTGTAGAAAAGGGTAAATAGGCCATTTGCAGTGCAGTGCCAAACAGTATGTATGTCATACTCAACAGCAGAATGTGCTTAATAGAATGTGAAGGGCCACTTCGATTTTATTTCAAATATTTCCTCTGATTGTGTTTTGTAGGCCTGGCTTCATGAATTTGACACGACAATATCCTGAGATTATGTCACAAAATTGTGCCATCTGTGCTGAGTAGGTTAGAGGTTGCCCCTAACCACTGATACAAAGTCAGATGTTTTCTAATCACCTCAATGATAACGTTTAGAGTTTGGGTAGAATAATCTGATCCTAGATCTGATGTTAGGAGAGCGTCTACCTTGAGCCAGGCAACGACACTTGACGCTACCCTACCGAGGACGTGCTCGAGCCAACACCACGCGACAAGAGTAGATACAAGATGGCGACCGTTTTAGTACCAGAGGAATAAGTGCCGTGAAGGATAGGTATGGTACTTTTTTAAATTTTCGGCTTTCTTTACAATCCGTGTCAGTTGTAATGGTGTACACATTCATCTGAAAACTAACTACCATGTTTGATAAACAATTCAAACCCTGACGCATTGACCCCTAACGTATTTAGACTTGGTTTGACAATATTAGCTTGGTTGCTGCTAGCCATGTAGCTAGCTCTGTTACTCACCACGTCAGCCAACAAACTAGCTGGATACTTTATTATTTTACTAGCGATTGTTTAGCTATCTTACGTTAGATATTCGATTTGTGTTTATTTAGAAGATACATACCGCCGGACGGAGAGAGAAAGCACAAGGGCACCTTAGGTGCACGCACGAGCCTTTGATATCCTCGATAAGTTTACGAGTGGGTTCTTGTCAGCAGTAACGTTAGCGCTGTTATAACTATAGATAGTTAGTGACATCAGGATAGAAGAAGGAGCGGTTAGTTACCAGTATTTG
Source organism: Oncorhynchus nerka (assembly GCF_034236695.1). NCBI lineage: Eukaryota > Metazoa > Chordata > Actinopteri > Salmoniformes > Salmonidae > Oncorhynchus > Oncorhynchus nerka. The sequence goes on from NC_088418.1 coordinate 54,918,253, forward strand.
GGTGACATTTGTTAGCTAGAGCTAGTTTTCAAAGTTGTCTTGCGGGGACAATTTACCAATGTCGGGTGAGTTAGTGAAGTGGTAAACACGTCTGGGAAAGCTTGCTAGCTAAGTCAGCAGGTTTGAAAACACATCTCTCGCTTTATGTTATCAGTGTTGACTGGGTAAAATGAAGCAGAAGCAAAGGAATGTCCTTGCTAGTAACTGCCCACCAGATCTATTGTGGATTTTTTAAAACTAAACAATGTATCACGATTGTCGATGGTTATAAAACCACAATTGCATTGATTAAATGTTATATAAAACAGTGGGAGTCAAAGGGGTACAATGTTGACAGACAGACACTCCTTCAGTGGTAACAGCTACTTATTTAAATCATACACCCTTTAGAACTTGGACCTGTGTAGTCAGGATCGGCCTTGTCCTGTTTCTCCTCCTAAATATACTATAGATTGGTTCATGGAGAAGGGTAACAGTAGCTGGGACTGGCATCCTCTGATCCTCGAGTTTAGTTTCCCTTTTGATCTTCCTATCCACCTCTTTCTCCTTTCCCTTTCTATATCCATCTCTTCTCTTGCCTCTTTCTCTTTGTAAGGCTGCCTGTACACATACAAAGGGTGCTCTACCCTCCCAGCTCAGCCACCCTTTGTTTTCCAGGCTTAAGTCTCCCTTTGGCCCCATTGGGGGGTGATGATGATGGAGCTGAGACTCTAAAACAGAAATCCCCAACCACAGCAGTTTTCAAATGGTGCTACAGAAGTGCCTAACCCCCCAGTGTTATGCAAACTGTTTTAAAGGGTACATTAGAGGAAGGAAATCTGTAATGGCAGAAAGCCACATCTGATCACCACAGTCAACATTCAGGATATTGTCCTGTTTTTTTAAATGTATTTTTTACAATAAGTACCCATGTTAGAGAGCTAACTGGTAAAATGCATGACCACAAGTTATTATAAAGACCAGAATGGGTTGTGGGTTAAAAAGGTTTTGATACAATTGTTTTCACTAACACGCATCTTGTAAAACAAAGGATCTCTTTATACGATTTGGGTAAGGCCTTTACTGAGAGGAGATTAGAGAAGTTTAAAGAGTTTTGTACAACTGCCTTACTCACTCAGTCTCTCTCTTCCTCCCCAGATAAAGCCATGCCGTGGGACCGCCCAGTTTCTGAGCTCGCCATGGTGATCTGAAGCCCCAGTGTGGACGTGTCACATCCACACTCGCCTACCCACAGACACACACACGGACTGAGCCCCCCAGCAAGTGTGTGCGATGGACAGGTGTAAGCACGTGGGGCGGCTCAGGCTGGCCCCAGACCACTCCATCCTCAACCCCCAGAAGTGGCACTGCGTGGACTGCAACACCACAGAGTCGGTGTGGGCCTGCCTGGGCTGTGCCCACGTTGCGTGCGGCCGCTACATCGAGGAGCACGCCCTGCAGCACTTCCTGCAGCATCACCACCCGTTGGCCATAGAGGTCAACGAGCTCTATGTCTTCTGCTACCTATGTGACGACTACGTGCTCAACGACAACGCGACGGGAGACCTCAAGCTGCTGCGCTCCACGCTCAGCGCCATCCAGAGCCAGCGCTACGAGGTCACCACCCGCTCAGGACGCATCTTGAGATCGGCTAGCGCTCCGCCCGACGCCCCCCAGCCCTGCGGCTCCAGCGAACTGCAGCTGAGGGACGAGGACCGCATGTTCACGGCGCTCTGGCACCGCCGCCGGGCACTGATGGGTCGAGTGTTCCACACCTGGTTCAGCCTGACGGAAGGGGGGAAGAGGAGGGAGGTGGAGGAGAGGCAGAGAGAGGAGGAGGAGAGGAGGAGGAAGGAGTTGAGAGAGAGGAGGAAGACGTTGAAGAGGCAGCTACAGGAAGCGTTGGAGAGTGCCCCACCCAGGAAGAGTCACCGCCTGAGGAGAGCCAGCCAGAGAGCTGCTGCCGCCGCTGCTGTCACCCCCTGCTCCACACGAACACGCACCCACAGCACCACTTACACACCCCAGACCCCCTCGCCCCACAACCAAGAACCCAGAGCCCCGCCACTCACACCCCCAAGAGAATGGGCCGCCCCCCTAAAACCCCTGCTCCCAAACCCTCTCGCTACTCAACCCCCTCTTCTTCCACCAAAGGCAAACCCAGAGCCGCCTCTGCCCAAGCCCGGACTGCCCCCTCCCCGGCCCCCCGCCGTGCCCCCCCCAAACAGGGCGACTCGCCCCTCAAACGGCGGCCCACTGTCACTCCGGGTGTCACGGGTCTGCGTAACCTAGGCAACACGTGCTACATGAACTCCATCCTGCAGGTGCTGAGCCACCTTCACATCTTCAGGGAGTGTTTCCTCCGGCTGGACCTGACGCAGGCCCTGGAGCTGCTGGCCTCGGCCGTTCACGGCCAGCTAGTGGTTCCCAGCCCCGGGGGCCCTGTGTCGTCCTTCCCGCTGGCCCAGAGGAGAGGCCCCCAGGTGGGTGCTGGGCTAAGCGGGGGTGCCTCCAGGGCCCGGAGCATGGAGCTGATTCAGCCCAAGGAGCCCAGCTCCAAGCACATCTCCCTGTGCCACGAGCTGCACACACTCTTCCAGGTGATGTGGTCGGGCAAGTGGGCGCTGGTGTCGCCCTTTGCCATGCTGCACTCGGTGTGGCAGCTGATCCCAGCCTTCCGGGGCTACGCCCAGCAGGATGCCCAGGAGTTCCTGTGTGAGCTGCTTGACAAGGTGCAGCACGAGCTGGAGAGCACAGGGACTCACACGCCTCCCGCTGGTGTGTCAACTGGACAGAGACATCTCATCAAGCAGGTGCTCAGCATAGTCAACACCATCTTCCACGGTCAGCTCCTCAGCCAGGTAAGAGAGAGCGAGGCACACACTCTCCCAAACACTGATACACATTTTTATACTGATAAACACACACACTTCTGCGATTCACCAGTCTGGACATGGTTTAAAATGGATTGAAAAGGGATTAAAGGGCCTTTACATTTATTAGTAGTGATCTTACTGGAGGATTTGGATGGGAGCTTATACTGCACAATGTGTGTGACTGTTACCACATTTTGTCTTGATAGTAATATAAAATAAATAAATATAAAATACAATATGCCAAAATGATACCGTCTAAATGTGCTTGGCTCCAATCAAGAAATGGGGACATTTCAATGGCAGATCAACACACTCTGAAGCTCCATCATTTTAATAGTTAATGGAAGGGTAAATCCATTTGAATTCATAAACTTTTCGACGGAACCCCCTTTGATTTGAACTAAACCTTCCATACTTGCCCATTGTAGAACGGCTCAGAAAGTGACTTTTTGGACCCGAATGCCAAAACACTCGAGATAAAAGTGCTCGAAGTTGACCCCTTTTGCATACCATACCAAGAGACATCCATGTCTTCATCAATGGAAAAGATAAATGGTTGAGATTTATATCATTTTAAAGTTTACAAAAGCGTTGTCAAACTACTTTATAATTACTTGATTTTTGTTTTGTTATTGACATTTTTAACCTCTACCGTTCAAAAGTTTGGTGTCACATATAAATTTATTTTGTTTTCCATGAAAACATACGTGAAATTAGTTGCAAAATGAATAGGAAATATAGTCAAGATGTTGACGAGGTTCAAAATAATGATTTTTAATTTAAATAATAATTGTCCTTCAAACTTTGCTTTCATCAAAGAATCCTCCATTTGTGGAAATTCTCCAAGATGTTAGCCAATCAGTCTATCCGTTTGTGTGATCCTTGAGATCAGAGATTTAATGACCCTGATCCTGTTTACAGAAGCAAATACTTTTTATGTGAAGGTGGGTGCTGTATATAACAACTATTATTTTTTAGATCTCAGTCTCTATTTTTACGAAATTTACTTGTACAAAAATTTAAGATTGAGAATGCCATTATTTTTTTCTATACATTTCTGGAGTTGGAGCTCACCGAGACCGGAGTGTCTGTCTGTGCGCAGGCCTGCTACGCGAGTGCAGGTGCGCACTGAAGGCTAGGAGTGGAGAAGTGGTTATCGGATTGGAAAACCTGATGCGTTGTGGGAAAATCTAGGTCTACAGGTCATTGCGCACTGTGCTGAAAGACCTCTAAAAAACGTATTATGTATCTGTTACTGTGCCTGCTCTTTACTCAATGCCATCCTGGATTAAATAGGCTGAATGATCAATGGGTGAGTGAATTATCTTCCCCTTATGCCCTACAATTTGCAAACACTCTGACGAGACCATGTCAATACCACCAGGAACTTGGTCTCTCTCTGCAATTACATTTGTACCACTCTCAAACGCAACTGGACCTATACTTGATGGCATTCTTCCAAAATCAAAAACTATTGAATTACTTTTTTTCCTGTGTTTGTTTTATTCACAATGGTGCTGGCTCCACCAAGTCCTCACTCATTGGGCAATTGAGATATATTGTTATGCTTTTATTGTTGATTTCTGGTAATGTGTGACCAAACCCTGGGCCGGTAGATACCATGCAATCTCCCTATGATTTTGAAAATAGAGCAGGTTTTGGCCTCTTGCATGTTTAATGTCAGAAGTCTATTTCCAGAAATAGACATGATTAGAATATGCAGACGTAATGGTTTTATCAGAAACTTGGCTAATGTAATCTGTGGCAAATAACTCAATTTCTATTGATGGGTACACAGTTTTTTAGAATGGCTCGGGTGAGTAAAGGGGTTAGAATTTATATGATATCCGAGTTTAACACCTCTGAAATTCTCTCAATTACCAAAGCCAAACATTTTTAATTGCTTGCGGTTAAAGTAAACGTATATGAGGACACCCACATCACTGTAGTCTGCTGCTACAGACCAGCATCGGGAGACTCACTTAACTCTCTTTCTGATGTCCTGCACAAGCTAAATGACTCTGAATTCATTATTTTGGGAGATTTGAACTGGGACATGCTTAGATCTGTATCGGACTCTTTTAAAGAACTGTGTGACTCTGAATCTCGCTCAATTAATTTAAAAATAAAAATTTGTACTTAACTGACTTGCCTAGTAAAATAAAGATTAAAAAAAATAATGTGCCAACAAGACCGAATCCCAGAGCACCTAACAAATCCACGCTATTGGACATTATGCTAACGAATACACATCAACTGGGATATTCTGCAATGATGTCAGTGATCACTGCAATTGCTTGTGTTAGAAATACAAAAATGACCCAAGCCATCCCCCGTTATATTTTTAAAATACATTTTAGACAGTTTGATGAGCAAGCGTTCTTACATGATCTGTACCATAATATTGACAGAGTAAGTCTGATTCCCGATGTTGACACTGCCTGGGACTATTTTTATATGACATTTGTGTCGATTTGGGATAAGCATTCCCCAGTGAAGAAATTTTGAATCAGTGGAGGGGACAATCCCTGGTTTTCAGATAACTTGGCAGAATTAATTAGAAAGATAAATGTCTCTTGGGCTCAAGCTAGACATACAAATGCTCCTATTGACTGTACCTCCTTCAGAGCGCTAAGAAACAAATGCACAGTATTGATCAGGACGTCCAAATCAGATGACTATTTAAATGCTGTCACAGAGAACTTAAACAACCCTACCATGTTCTGGAAGCGAATCAAATCAGTGTCATGTTGTAATGTATCCTCTGGCCTTCCTGACCATTTAATGATGGAGTCCAATGAAGTGAAGGACAAAGCTGATTTTTGTAGGGGTTTTTAACAATCACTTCATATCTGCTGGTTCAGTTTTTGATAATGGTGGGGCCCAGGCCTCTAATGTAAGCTCTGTTACTGTCAACTATGATATAGGCCCTCATGTGAACCTTTTTTTTTTTTTTTGTAACAGTATTTTTTTATTGGAATTTCACAATTTTCACCCATATTAGGAGATACAACAACAGAGACAAAGCAACAAAAAGAAAACAGCACTCACTTACACATACCTACGTATATATACATATATACATACGTACACCATTTTCCTCTTCCCGCTCGGTGCTTCTCTCACCCCATCCCCATCATTGCGTCTCTCAATACATACATTTTAAACAAACTTACCAACAGAAATTAAACAAAAAAGCTCAGTTTAAACCAAGAAGTTAGGTTCCACACATGGAACGTACAGTGTAGTTCTGAAATACATAGATCCCCGCCATTCTAAGAGAATCCTTGCAGCATAATAGCTATGAGAACCATTTAAATTTTGAGCCTGTAGCGTAGCCTAGTGGTTAGAGCGTTGGACTAGTAACCGGAAGGTTGCGAGTTCAAACCCCCGAGCTGACAAGGTACAAATCTGTCGTTCTGCCCCTGAACAGGCAGTTAACCCACTGTTCCCAGGCCGTCATTGTAAATAAGAATGTGTTCTTAACTGACTTGCCTAGTTAAATAAAGGTAAAAAAAATATTTAAAAAAAATAAAATAAAAAATACTGAGGTCTATAAATAGACACTAAAAGGTCTGCAGGTCCAGACAACCTGGACCCCTACCTCTTAAAGATAGCAGCTGGTATTATCACTGAACCTGTTGCTCACATTATCAACTTGAGTCTCTTGACCAATTCCATACCCAGCATTTGGAAATCAGCTTATGTCCTCCCACTGCTGAAGGGTGGAGATCCCTCAGATGCTAATAACTATCGTCCTATCTCCAAACTCCCTATCCTAGCCAAAGTCTATGAATCCCTAGTGAACCAGGGATTCATAGACGTCTTCATTGAAAAGAACATACTGAGCGAGGTTCAGTCTGGCTTTAGATCGGGCCACAGTACCACAACTGAAGCTATGGCAGTGGTAAATTACATCATAAATGCACTTGATAAAAAGCAACATTGTGCTGCTCTGTTTGTGGATTTATCAAAGGCCTTTGATTCAGTTGACCATGAATTGTTTCTAGCTAGACTCAGAAACATTGGTCTCAGTGAAGGGGCAGTAAATTGGTTTAGGAACCATTTTTGACGGAACACAATGTGTATATAGTGACAATCACAAGTCTAGCTTTCTTGAGATTAGTAGAGCTGTGCCCCAGGGTTCCATTTTAGCTCCTGTGTTGTTCTCAATTTTTATTAATGATTTGGGAAATGGGATGCAACCAGCAAAGTTACTTATGCAGATGACAGTCATATATTCATGTGCTCCTTCTCTGGTTCAGACTGTTGGAAGAGCTTCAGACTGCTTTTCAGTCACTGCAGGCCTCCTTTTATGGTCCTAAACTGGTCTTGAATGTACAAAAAACTAAATTCATGACCTTTACCAGAGCTAGAACTCTCAGAGAAGGTTAGCATGGTCACATCTGGTGACGTATCCATTAAAGTGTCATCTTACAAATACCTAGGTATTTGGTTGGATGACAAGTTGTCCTTTTAAAGTTCATGTGGATAATCTTGTGACAAAGCTTAACTTGAAATAGTTTTTTTATTTTTGTAATCAGGCTTGCTTCCCACTTATGCCTAGAAAAAAACTTGTTCAGGCCACTTTTCTCTCTGTAATTGATTATGGTGACTTGTTGTATATGCATGCAACCTCATCTGTCTTACCGAGACTGGACTCTGTTTATCATGCATCCTTGTGCTTTATTACAAATGCCAAGTCACTCACCTACCATTGCACATTGTACCACGTGGTAGGTTGGACCTCACTTTATATTGGCAGAAAGATACAGTTGTACGTGCTTTTACACCTGCATTGTTTGCTGTTTGGGGTTTTAGGCTGGGTTTCTGTACAGCACTTTGAGATATCAGCTGATGTACGAAGGGCTATATAAATAAATTTGATTTGATTTACAGTGGGGCAAAAAAGTATTTAGTCAGCCACCAATTGTAATTTTCATCATAGGTACACTTCAACTATGACAGACAAAATTAGATTATTTTTCTCCAGAAAATCACATTTGTAGGATTTTATTTGCAAATTATGGTGGAAAATAAGTATTTGGTCAATAACAAAAGTTTATCTCAATACTTTGTTATATACCCTTTGTTGGCAGAGGTCAAATGTTTTCTGTAAGTCTTCACAAGGTTTTCACACACTGTTGCTGGTATTTTGGCCCATTCCTCCATGCAGATCTCCTCTAGAGCAGTGATGTTTTGGGGCTGTTGCTGGGCAACACGGACTTTCAACTCCCTCCAAAGATTTTCTATGGGGTTGAGATCTGGAGACTGGCTAGGCCACTCCAGGACCTTGAAATGCTTCTTACGAAGCCACTCCTTCGTTGCCTGGGCGGTGTGTTTGGGATCATTGTCATGCTGAAAGACCCCAGCCACGTTTCATTTTCAATGCCCTTGCTGATGGAAGGAGGTTTTCACTCAAAATCTCACAATACATGGCCCCATTCATTCTTTCCTTTACACGGATCAGCCGTCCTGGTCCCTTTGCAGAAAAACAGCCCCAAAGCATGATGTTTCCACCCTAATGCTTCACAGTAGGTATGGTGTTCTTTGGATGCAACTCAGCATTCTTTGTCCTCCAAACACGACGAGTTGAGTTTTTACCAAAAAGTTATATTTTGGTTTCATCTGACCATATGACATTCTCCCAATCTTCTTCTGGATCATCCAAATGCTCTCTCGCAAACTTCAGACGGGCCTGGACATGTACTGGCTTAAGCAGGGAGACACGTCTGGCACTGCAGGATTTGAGTCCCTGGTGGCGTAGTGTGTTACTGATGGTAGGCTTTGTTACTTTGGTCCCAGCTCTCTGCAGGTCATTCACTAGGTCCCCCCATGTGGTTCTGGGATTTTTGCTCACCGTTCTTGTGATCATTTTGACCCCACGGGGTGAGATCTTGCGTGGAGCCCCAGATCGAGGGAGATTATCAGAGGTCTTGTATGTCTTCCATTTCCTAATAATTGCTCCCAGTTGATTTCTTCAAACCAAGCTGCTTACCTATTGCAGATTCAGTCTTCCCAGCCTGGTGCAGGTCTACAATTTTGTTTCTGGTGTCCTTTGACAGCTTTTTGGTCTTGGCCATAGTGGAGATTGGAGTGTGACTGTTTGAGGTTGTGGACAGGTGTCTTTTATACGGATAACAAGTTCAAACGGGTGCCATTAATACAGGTAACGAGTGGAGGACAGGTGAGCCTCTTAAAGAAGAAGTTACAGGTCTGTGAGAGCCAGAAATCTTATTACTTATTTTCCACCATAATTTGCAAATAAATTCATTAAAAATCCTACAATGTCATTTTCTGGATTTTTTTTCTCATTTTGTCTGTCATAGTTGAAGTGTACCTATGATGAAAATTACAGGCCTCTCTCATCTTTTTAAGTGGGATAACTTGCACAATTGGTGGCTGACTAAATACTTTTTTGCCCCACTGTATGTGTTCATCTAGAAAGCCCTTTTGGGTAAACTCCCTCTTTACCTCTGTAGTATGGTCTCCTTCACCACCAATAGTTACCATACCCGGTCTGCTAGGTGGTTGCTACTTAAAGTCCCCAGGACATTCACAGTATTAGGCAAGACTGCCTTCTCTTCTTGTGCACCAGACATATGGAATAGTCTACAATCCATGCTTCATCTAGATATGTTAGTGTCACTGAATGAATTTAAAATATTGATGGGAGACTCTGTTACAGAGGAGTGTAAATGCTTTTTTTTATGTTGTATGTTTTAATTATGTAATGTATTTATTGTTGCTGCCTTCTTGGCCAGGTCTCCTTTGAAAAATAGACTTGTGTCTCAGTGGGCTTTTTCATGGTTAAATATATTTTTTTATACAGCCTTGCAGACCTTTGGCATTCTAGTTGTCAATGCGTCGAGGTAATCTGAAGAGATTTCACCCCATGCTTCCTGAAACACCTCCCACAAGTTGGATTGGCTTGATGGGCACGGTCAAGCTGCTCTCACAACAGCTCAAACGGGTTGAGAACTGGTGACTGCTGGCCACACCATTATTGACAGAATACCAGCTGACTGCTTCTTCCCTAAATGGTTCTTGCATAGTTTGAAGCTGTGCTTTGGGTCATTGTCCTGTTGTAGGAGGAAATTGGCTCCAATTAAGCGCCGTCCACAGGGTATGGCATGGCGTTGCAAAATAGCCTTCCTTCTTCAAGATCCCTTTTACCCTGTACAAATCTCCCACTTTACCACCACCAAAGCACCCCCAGACCATCACATTGCCTCCACCATGCTTGGCAGATGGCGTCAAGCAATCCTCAGCATCTTTTCATTTTTTCTGCATCTCACGAATGTTCTTTGTGATCCGAACACATCAAACTTAGATTCGTCTGTTCATAACACTTTTTTTTTTACAATCTTCCTCTGTCCAGTGTCTGTGTTCTTTTGCCCATCTTAATCTTTTATTTTTATTGGCCAGCCTAAGATATGGCTTTTTCTTTGCAATTCTGCCTAGAAGGCCAGCATGACCACAGACCACTTCTCAGTTCATATGCTTCCTGGCTGATGTTTTGGTCACTTTTGAATGCTGGCGGTGCTTTCACTCTAGTGGTAGCATGAGACGGAGTCTACAACCCACACAAGTGGCTCAGGTAGTGCAGCTCATCCAGGATGGCACAACAATGCGAGCTGTGGCAAGAAGGTTTGCTGTGTCTGTCAGCGTAGTGTCCAGAGCATGGAGGCGCTACCAGGAGACAGGCCTGTACATCAGGAGACGTGGAGGAGGCCGTAGGAGGGCAACAACCCAGCAGCAGGACCGCTACCTCCGCCTTTGTGCAAGGAGGAGCACTGCCAGAGCCCTGCAAAATGACCTCCAGCAGGCCACAAATGTGCATGTGTCTGCTCAAACGGTCAGAAACAGACTCCATGAGGGTGGTATGAGGGCCCGACATCGGGGGTGGGGGTTGTGCTTACAGCCCAACACCGTGCAGGACGTTTGGCATTTGCCAGAGAACACCAAGATTGGCAAATTCACTATTGGCGCCCTGTGCTCTTCACAGATGAAAGCAGGTTCACACTGAGCACATGTGACAGAGTCTGGAGACGCCGTGGAGAACATTCTGCTGCCTGCAACATCCTCCAGCATGACCGGTTTGGCGGTGGGTCAGTCATGGTGTGGGGTGGCACTTCTTTGGGGGGCCGCACAGCCCTCCATGGGCTCGCCAGAGGTAGCCTGACTGCCATTAGGTACCGAGATGAGATCCTCAGACCCCTTGTGAGACCATATACTGGTGCGGTTGGCCCTGGGTTCCTCCTAATGCAAGACAATGCTAGACCTCATGTGGCTGGAGTGTGTCAGCAGTTCCTGCAAGAGGAAGGCATTGATGCTATGGACTGGCCCGCCCGTTCCCCAGACCTGAATCCAATTGAGCACATCTGGGACATCATGTCCCGCTCCATCCACCAACGCCACGTTGCACCACAGTCTGTCCAGGAGTTGGCGGATGCTTTAGTCCAGGTCTGGGAGGAGATCCCTCAGGAGACAATCCGCCACCTCATCGGGAGCATGCCCAGGCGAGGTCATACAGGCACGTAGAGGCCACACACACTACTGAGCCTCATTTGGACTTGTTTTAAGGACATTATATCAAAGTTGGATCATTCTGTAGTGTGGTTGACCACTTTAATTTTGAGTGTGACTCCAAATCCAGACCTCCATGGGTTGATAAATTTGATTTCCATTGATAATTTTTGTGTGATTTTGTTGTCAGCACATTCAACTATGTAAAGAAAAAAGTATTTAATAAGAATATTTCATTTATTCAGATCTAGGATGTGTTATTTTAGTGTTCCCTTTATTTTTTTGAGCAGTGTATTAGCATCTAGTACAGAGTAGGATGCAGTTCACTATGGGCACGCAATTCATCCAAAGTGAAAATGCTGCCCCCTATCCCTAACATGGACAAAATATGTGTTTTTCTTTGAAAAACAAGGGGATTTCTACGTGGCCCCAAACCTTTGAACGGTAGTGTATATTTTTAAAGAAATTATCAAATAGTTTTACAACCCTGTTTGTAAGCATTTTAAATTATATCAAACTCAACCATTTATCTTTTCCAGTGATAAAGACATGGATGTCTCACCCTGTAGGGTGGAGTATGCAAAACTTTGAACACCTTTTAACTCCTGAATGTTTTCAGGTTCAAAAGTCCATTTCAGACCACTTCTTCCATGGCCAAACATGTATGGAAAGGTTTGTTTAAATCAAAAGGGATGCTGTCTAAAGTGATTGAATTCAAATCGATTTACCCGTAATAGAGTGAGTGACTGTGACTGAATGTGTGTACTTTCTGCTTCTGTGTGTGAAAGAGAGATGTGTCTTGAGTTCTCTGAGCTTACACCCACACCTGCTCTTTCCTAATAAGGGGGTGAGTGTGTGTGTGAGTGAGTGGGGGGGCAATGTTTCTAAAGCTGTGTATCTCAGATAATCCAGTTCCTGTGTGTGCTACTGCGTTAGTTAGCTCAGCTGCCCTTGGCTTGCCTTCACACAACTCTCTTTCATCCTCACTTTCTCCCTCCTCTCACTCTTTTGCCCCCCAACTCTCACTTTCTCCCTCTCTCTCTGCCCCACCTCTTTCTCTCTCTTCTCTTCCCCCTCCATCAGGTGACGTGTCTAGCATGTGACCACCGCTCCAACACGGTGGAACCCTTCTGGGACCTATCGCTGGAGTTCCCCGAGCGTTACCACAGCAACAGCCGGGAGAGCGCAGCGCAGGTCTCGTGCCAGCTGACGGAGATGCTGGCCAAGTTCACGGAGACCGAAGCCCTGGAGGGCAACATCTACGCCTGCGACCAGTGCAACAGTGAGTGACGGAGGCACACACAAACACACATTCATTCAATGGTAAGTTTGTTAGAGGTACAGTAATTTTGCGAAAGCAGTTAAGTTTTCTCTATTTCTGTCTGCATGTCAAACTACCATCCAGTGCTATAGTTAGACTGAGTGAGTATTCACATAGCCCTGTCCAGAGCATGTGGCCTTAGATGGAGCGGAGCATGCTAAATTTGACTGTAGCGAGTTTCCCAAAGGCTGGAGCGTCGGCCTTCTCGCCCACTCCAATTTCGCTCCAGTAGCGCTCACTTCACAAGCTCAGGGCATGCCCGGACCAGCATGCATTTGTAGTCTACTTGTGTGCTGCTTTATCCCCTTGCTTTAGTTACTGTTATCTAGTATGCTAAATATTTTCAAAAAGGAACTGATAAAACACAGGTGAAAAATCAAGGTGCGTTACAAAGATGAGGAGCAAGAGAGGGAGTGCAGGGATATTGTGTCGACAACTAAAGAATCGCTGTGGAATCTGAGAAGACAGGTATCCCGAAAGCATGATGGTGTATTTACTACGTGCACACGCCAACAGAAAATAACGAGTTTGGTAGCTAGCTATGTATTAAATAAAATAAAATGATCTCTTAAACCCCATCTTATTAGCATAATACAAAAGTTCCCATAAAAATCTCAGTTTAAGCTAGATATGTTTTTTTTTTGCATTGGATGCGTCTCTATCCACTGCATCTGCCTATGTCGCATTTCCGCATCTGCGGTGAGAGGTGACCGAGCTAAAAGCGGTGTTTCTCACCATGAGATATCCCGAAAATTGGTCTTCACACAAAATCGTCTGTAGCGTGTGAACGGTTTGGCGCTCAAACTATTACGACCCCTCTATGGACGAACATGATGTTGTTCTCCGTTTTGCTCTACGACCCCCACAAACGGCTTGGGACTCGTCTGAAGTCGGTACAGCCGATCTGCCAAATTCTGTCTGTAGCATCCAAACAGTTTGGGCTACACACTAATATGACCCTTCTGTGCGAAGGTGAGACTCTCACGAACAGGTTGGTTGTTTTGCTCTAGGACACCCACAGGCCTCACGACTCGTCTAAAGGTCCCTCAGTACCAGATGAAATAATGAGTGGAAGTATATACGGAGACTGTTTAGTGCCAAAAATAAGGTGTTAAATACATGTAAAGAAGAAACAAATGTTTGCTGATCTTTCTTATATCTCCGATATAGGACAGACACTTCAAAACAAACCTTCATTCTATTAGCCCATACAAATGCATTATGGAACAGATAGTTCCCTAAAAATATCCAAATTAAATTAGTCCTGAAGTGTCTGTCCTATATTTGAGAGATATAAGATCAGGAAACATTTGTTATTATTATATTTTTTTATACGTGTATTTAACCCATTATTTTTGGCTCTAAACACGGTCTATACCGGGGTGGGGGGTTCTACTAAGCTATATGGAACTGTTTTAAGTGTCATGCCAAGGATCATTTTGCTATTGTCACGAATATTACCGAAGGTGACTCCCCTTCTTGTTCGGGTGGCGCTCGGCGGTCGTCGTCACCGGTCTACTAGCTATCACCGATCCTTTGTTCTGTGTTCCTTTGGTTTTGTCTGATTGGTATCACCTGTTTCTTGTTTGGTTGTTAGGGTGGGGTTATATAAGTTTGTTCAGCCTGCTTGTGTTTCGTGCGGGCTTGTTCGTCTGTTTTGTGTTAAGTGTATTTTGTTTTGTATTTACGGGTTTCGCGCTGTCCGTTCATTTGTTTTCCTACTTTTGTTCATGTTATTTTTCCTGGACATTAAAGCGTGTTTTTCCCACATCCTTTTGCTCTCTGCGCCTGACTCCACACCTCTTCACTCATTAGCCGTAACAGCTATTTGATTTGGAATTTTAAGACCCCTTGAAGTATCAAAACAATTTATACATCTTTTTAATGAAAAACATGTTTTGGCCTTATTGCTATTAGCCCATACAACCGCTATGAATAACAGATTCACTACATGGAACAAATCAAATAAATAAAAAAATAAAAATCTAAAGGGAGTTTGTTTTGAAGTGTCAAATAAAAAAAATTGATCTCTTAAACCCCATCTTTTATTAGCATAATACAAAAGTTCCCATAAAAATCTCAGTTTAAATTAGGGTCAAAAATTCATCAAATTATATATTTTTGTTATAGTCCAATGGGTCTTAAAATTCCAAATCAAATAGCTAAATGCTCCTGTGACGCCCGGGGTTACCGTAGTAAAACCACCCGAACCTCACCCGGCTTAGACAGGGCTAAGACTCTGGGTTAAATGTTTAGTTCATTTTTGTTCTATTATCTATACAATCATTGGTTTTGGCTCAATAGGCCTGGCATATTCTCTTTCAAGGAGGTAAGCACTGCCCCATGAGCGATGAGCGGGGATTTCCAGGCGCTCAACTCCTCACTACTCTGGTCCTGTCTAATGCTCACTCTTGTCTCTAGGTAAGCGGCGGAGGTTCTCCTCCAAGCCTGTCATCCTGACTGAAGCTCAGAAACAGCTGATGGTTCACAAACTGCCTCAGGTTCTGCGCCTGCACCTCAAACGCTTCAGGTACTGACCGCATTATGACCACACAATGACTACAACACACCCATGCACCTCAAACACTGCAGGTAACCATTGAGCACATAGCAATTGCTCAAGAACCATAACACAACCATGCATTTGAAACACCCTAGCTGTCTTATTTGGTGATTTGGTCTGTTGATGTGATTGGTCGTCAGGTGGTCTGGGAGAAACCACAGGGAGAAGATCGGGGTCCACGTCAGCTTTGACCAGCTCCTCAACATGGAGCCATACTGCTGCAGAAACCCCGCCCCCAAGGGCTCGCCATACTCCAGTCCGGCCCCCGCCGGCTCCCCGACCCCCAAACACTTCCTGTACGAACTGTCCGCTGTGGTGATGCATCATGGGAAGGGCTTTGGCTCTGGCCACTACACTGCCTACTGCTACAACAAAGAAGGAAGTAAGAACATCTCACGCACACGCAAAATACATTTTTATGTAAAAGATTACAAATACAAAGGTGACACACAACCTTCTCTTGATACATTTTCTTGGAATTGACCTACATCTAATACCCTTTCTCTCTTCTCCTTTTCCCTCTGTCAGGGTTCTGGGTCCACTGTAATGACTCTAAGCTGAATGTGTGTTCTGTGGAGGAGGTGTGTGGTGCCCAGGCCTACATACTCTTCTACACGCAGCGCTTCACTCAGGACAAAGACAGGCCGCTATAGGACCAGGACCCACTGAGCCCCGCCCCAAACCCTCCTTTGTACCTCAGCAGTCCAGTGACGTGACATCATCAGCATTACCACCACCACCAAAACATCTCAAACCCCCCTCTCTCACGCTCTTCCTTTGTGTTCATTTTTATCTCCTCTGGGGGGGAGGAATGATAAAATTATCATTTATTTTTCTAAAAGACACAAAGGACAGTCTTTTTTTAAAAATTTATTTTTGTCTTTGTGAATCTCTTGTACATGTTGTTTATATGGGTTTTAAAAGAAAAGGAAAACATGTTTGATAGTGTAAAGGTTTATTTTATCAAGAGTATCAGCCAAGTTGTGCGTTGTATTATAGACACGCCTTTACAGGAGTAGAGACAGACTTTGGCCAGGTGTGACTGTGTAATCTGTAGTTCAGATTTATTCAGGTGTCAACCTTCTGCTCTATGTTTTTCTTTTTCGCAAACAATTTGAATCAACTACAGTGTTTCTCACAGCCACTTTAGACAGTTGACTAAGGGATGTCAGTCAGTCAAATTCTCAACTGGAATGTAGACTGAAACAGATAATTCCCTCCATAAATAGTCTTTAGAGTTTAACCCCTTTAGTTTCGCCAGAGACGTAAGGGGAAGCGAGACACCTCCCTCGCTCCTATTTTCTGATTCATATATAGTCAATGAACTAAGCTGACCAGACCCAGCTGCTAATGCATTGGTGCCTATGGGAGAGCCACCACTTAAGTGGACCGGAACGGTGATATTTAAAAAAAGAAAAGATAAACAGCCTGAGTGGGACATCTTAATTTATCCACCATCTTTGGTATCGCTCTCTGTAGTCGGTCAGGAAATGGTTTATAATTGACTACTGACCTCACGCCAAAGCACGAGGGAAACGGTTAAAAAGTATCTCAGCTTCCCCCAAAAACAATTACAGAACATTTGCAAGATATATTCTGATTGGTTTTGGAAAATCTATTTTATAACCGGTTTCCAGCTGAATGCTGCCCTGTCTTCAGTGGTGCTGGTGTTTTTAGGCCTGTTGCCTCCTAACTTTTGGTTGGTATCCCGACAGCAGTCATAATTGTCATAGAAAAGTGCCCTTCGTTATCAGAACATATCTATTTTTGTAGTTCCTTTGCCAGAAGTGCATTTGGTATCAGTTCTTTGTAGCAGTCCTACCCAGGCCAGCATTTAGAATATTGAATGTATTTTTGTATACTCTGACATCGAGGATGTTTCACAGAAGTTATGTTTAAAAACAGGGCCACTGACTGTTAGAGATTTTGTAATTGATTCCTTCCCCCTCTAGTTGTTTGGAATCACCAGCAGGTCTGACCCGTCTCTCCTGTGTGTGTGTGTGTGTGTGTGTATACCAGCATGTGTTCACACAATATAGTTGGCTCTGTATAATGTAAGTATAAAATAGCCAGACTGGTGCAAGTAGATCCTTGCTGTGTGTTTGAAACTGTGTGTGAGAGAGTTCTCCATGCTGGTACTAGCTTAACTGCTCTCAACCTAAATGCTGTTCATCTCTAGATTCACCTTTTGGGGAGAATTCAAAGCACATTTCCACCCGATGTATGTTGGCATTGTGCTCATACTGCCTCGGGTGTGTACACATTTATGGAAGTGATACTATGCAAATTCTTACCTCAATTTTTAGAGAATTACCTCATGAGAATATATTTTCATTTTTCTAAGAAAACACTAATTTGTGTACTTTTTTAAATCCGCACCACTATTAATTCAGTTAAGGTTCCTACCATGCTGTAGCCCTCACACAATCCCCTTTCACTTGACTATTTCTAAATAGGGTATACATAATGGCGGCTGCCTACTAGACTCAAGATTTGTATATAATGACGAGACGCTCATGTCTCCCCCTAACAATGGGAGTCGTCGTCCAAAATAAGCCCAAAGAAATGCTTTGGACAGAGTGAAATCTTTGCCTTTTCCTCTCTGATCGAATCTACTGGAGGCCTGCAAGGACAGTGGGCTCCCGAGTGGCATAGAGGTCTAAGACACTGCATCTCAGTGCTAGAGGCGTCATTACAACCTGGTTCGAATCAGGCCGTGATTGGGCGGCGCACAATTGGCCCAGCATATTCTGGTGTAGGCTGTCATTGTAAATAAGTAGTTGTTCTTAACTGACTTGCCTAGTTAAACAAATTAAATATAGCCAATCAAGGATTTCTTCCCAGTGCAGGAATACAGAGAGAATTCTTTTTATTTCAATAGTTCTTACAAAAACATTTCCAGGGAACTCAAAATGAAGCACTACATTTGAGTACATATAGTGGCAGCAGCCATTTTCACAAATCGCTTCTCCAGTATTTGTTTATTAAGATGAGTGCAGAGTCCTCTCCCTGTATCATGAAGCCAAACATACAGCTGTAGATGCATGGTTGTCTAGTCGTCATCGTTCCCACCAGGAACTCGAAAGGGTTCTGACGAGCAATCGAGTGACTAGTAACTGTCAGGACCCGATGACCAGAACACTGTAGGGTCAGGCTGAAAGACCGCAGTCTGAACCAAGAACTGTATAGCAGTAAGGGCCAGGAGTTTTTCCTGATCAGGTCACATGATTAGGAAACACTCCCTTCCCTATGCATACTTCGAGGGAGAGGAAGGTACTTATTTTGGTAAGGAAAGGTTTGTTTCTTCACATTCTTACTGGGTCTAAATACTGGGTGTTCTAAGCAGTTGAACTGTAACAGTTTGAGATTCTATGGCAGCTTCAGACGATTGCTGAGACACCGTGTCCACAGATCCCTCTAGCAGGGGGGGGGAAATGACGACTAAGCTTTGTGGTTAACAAAATAAGAGGGGAAAAAAAGATTCAGCTGCTGCTACATAAGCTCGTCCCTCCATGCTCGCTCTTAAGTAGCGGTAAAAATGCATTGTGGGGGTACCTTACAGCAGCATTTTTCATAGCCCTTACTGGCTGCTCTCTGCCAAGGTGGGAGAAATGGGAAGAGACCAAAGGAAGGTCCTGTATTTAGATGCTGTTTTTCTGTTGGAAGTGCAGGCAGACGGTTCAGTGTGTCTATTCTCTGTATTGGGGTGGAGGGGTTTGAATGAGGTTGGGTTCCGTATTCAATAGTCGTCCCCTCGGCTCACCACCTCCTTGCAGGTGGGCCTGAGCAGGATGGTGTGCTCGAACTGGGCGGTGTAGGAGCCCTTGGTGTCGCAGAGCGGGGGGTAGGGGTCCACGATGCCCAGGTCGCACAGGTTCTTCAGGGCCATCAGGTACTTGCTCTCCCCCAGCCGGTCTAGCCAGCGCCGGCAGAACGCCAGTGTGCCAAAGTTCTCGTTGATAACGTTCAACAGGTGCTTCGCCCGGGGGAGTCTGGGGGGAGAGAGAGAGGGGTAGAGAGAGGGTGGAATACACAGTCCAGTGTTCACACAGGCAACCAACTTACCTGATTGGGACGTGTCCCACATCAAAGTTTTTCATGTAATGAGAACACTCCATGTCATCATGGACCACGCCCTTCCCTGTGCTGCCAAATGTCTCGATGGCGTACACCTCTCCCTCCTGGTGGTGCAAAAGAGGGAATCAGTCAGAAAAAGGACACTTATTGGGGTAGGAGGACACTGCTGCAGTCAACCAAATACATTGGGGCAGGCAATCCTGTGATAGAAATTCCTTGATCGTCGACGACACCAATTCAGGCATGCAGGTATTGTGTTAATGGCTAATTGGATCTGGCTCGGTTCTTAAGCACACCATTAACTCAGCATCATTACTCAGTCGCCCTCCCACAGCACACCATTAACTAAGCATCATTACTCGGTCAACCTCCCACAGCACACCATTAACTAAGCATCATTACTCGGTCAACCTCCCACAGCACACCATTAACTAAGCATCATTACTCGGTCAACCTCCCACAGCACACCATTAACTAAGCATCATTACTCGGTCAACCTCCCACAGCACACCATTAACTAAGCATCATTACTCGGTCAACCTCCCACAGCACACCATTAACTCAGCAGCCCTTTCTAACCTCGCCCCCCTATCTCCCTATGCTCTTCAAACGCTCAGTAAGACAGATACACACCTCCATCCTGGTAGCTTCTCCTCCTTTGACAATGGGGACAGTCTTGCCGGCATGTATCCTGTACTGGCCAATTGAGTGGCCGTTCAGGTTTCTGATTGGCTTCACTGGAAATTAACATTTGTGAGGAATTATATTCGATCATAAATTACAACAAATCACTGTGTGTGTGAGATATATATATATATATATATTCAGTAGCTCAGTACCTTGGTATGTTTTGCCGTCAATCTCCACCTCGTACGACTCCATCACTTCCTGAATTCTCTCTCCAACGTCACACAGACGCACGTCGATTCCAGCACACTGATGAAGCATGATTGAGATGAGACTGAACATCTGAACTACACTTACTTCAAATTCTATCAAGCGGCCTCAGGAAAGGATGGCGTGTGAATGGATGCCGGACCTTGATTCCAGTATTGGTGGCGTCTCTCACGGCCTCCAGCAGTTTGTCATACTTTGGGTTGAACGTGACGGTGAAGGCACAGTCAATGATCCGACCTGAAAACACAGTGGGAGTGAGCACAGCATCCTACATGGTCTGAGTGGTTAGTTGTGTCTGTTTATGTGCCAAGTATGTTTTGATGTGTGTGTCAGCTGAACCGTGTGTGTACTGTGGCAGGGGTGTACCGTTGATGTGTGTTCCAAAGTCGATCTTGCAGACGTCGTCGTACTGCAGTACGGTGGGGTCTCCTGCGTTAGGGGTGTAGTGAGCCGCACAGTTGTTCAGAGAGCAGCCGGTGGGGAAGGCCAGGCCTGCATTCAGACCATTCTCCTTGATCAACTTCCTGGAACAGTTCTCCAACCGCTCACTTAAACACAGACACACGCACAGAGAAATTAGTTATACAGAAAGAGATAATATAAACTGATAATAAAGGGATGAAAGCGCAAGAACGGATGTATGCAAAAGATGAAATGCAAAAGAGATGGAATGCAAGGGAAAAAGACTGACATATAGGAAGCAACATCTCAGCTGTGATGATGAAGGCTCACCAGATGTCGATCATGGTCATGCCAGGTTTGATGAAGCTGCGGACGTGCTGGCGGACCTGTCTATGGGCCTCAGCAGCCTGTCTGAAGTCGCTCCACATTTCCTCGTTGGCCTTGTCCAGAACCCGCTTCTCTTCATTGGTGGTCCTCCACGCCGCGGTACGCCTGCACCAAGGGGAATCAGCAACAAGGTTAGCGGTCAGCACACACACACACTTGTTCCCATCACTGTGCGTGAAATTCACAAGGGGATCAGCAATGAAGTTAACAAACATTGTCATTGCACGACTACCTGGAGGATCAACAACAAGGTTAGTGCCCACGCACACATCTTACTCCCCCACCCAGCACAGTGACTGAGGGGGAAATCAATGCAAGCATGGCTAGAGGATAAACCAAACAAATTATGCCGAGGACGACAAGTGTTTTGGGTGTTGCTAAAACTGCAATATGCAACTTTTTCAGCGACCTGACCAAATTCACATAGAAAAGTGTGTTATAGATCTGTCGTTCTCATTGAACGCAAGACTAAGAAGCGGTAGATCTGTTCTATGCGCAATATTTCTATGCTTCCTGTATGCTTCCTTCCTGCACGGTTTATTTCAGAACAAACTCAAACCTCCCTCCCCAGTTTGTGTTGAAGGTTGGACAGGTATAGCATGATGATCAGAGGAGCTGCCACTCTAGTATAACACAGTGCTGGGGAAATAAGAGGCTGGGCCCCGCTTCCACAGTAACCAGGTACAAACCACACACCAAGCCAAGAGTAGGTGTTTTGTGTGATTGTGTGTATGAACCTTACCCATCCTGTAATGAGGGGTATTCACATTCCTGACCAATGGGGAAAACACCACTTGGATACAAGTCACAGATGGGCACAGACGGAGGGTCAGTCTGAACTTTGGCTGTGAAAGACCGGAAAAAACAAACAGTCACATAGCCGTTCATTACTAGTTAATAAACTATCTAGAAGGTTTGAGTTGGAATTCCAGGGGTGACAGAGCAATATTCAGGCAAAAGCCAAACATGCCCATTAGCCTGGGGGGGAGGCACCCAGAAGGCTGCAGGGTTATGGTTATGCTCCAGAGTGCACCAGTAAGGCAGAGAGCCAGCCAGTCAGATCCATCACTAGCTCATAGTCTACTCTCCCATTGCACCCTATACATGACCAGACAAAGTGAAAGCCATAATTCTCAAGTGTCAAATGAAATAAGATCAACTCACGTCCTTTCTTCTTTTTCTTCTTCTTCTTCTTTTTGCCTGCCGAGTTCTCCCCCTCGTCTCCATCTGAGAGAAAAGGGGAGGAATTTGAAGTAATTTAGTCATATTCAAAGGTCACACAAGAGTTTATCAGCTCCCAGCAAGCAATGTATTGGTAGATGTGTATGTAGTTATGTGTGAGGTCATCTCTGCGCTGTGTCCACAGCCAGAGATGGGCCAGACATGTGGATGGTTGAGGGTGCTGAGGATTTGGGTCATGGGGCGCAACAACAGGACTGGACCCAGATCAGCTGCTCCGCGGCAGGGTGAGGAGCCATGGTTGGATCTCAGCCCATGTGGTTCTGGGTCTGCCTAGTACTAGGCTAAGGTAGAGTACTGTTACGGTCTCTTACCATCCTCCCCATCTTCTTCTTTCTCTTTGTCCTCCAGAGCCTGCTTCTCCAGCTGTTGTGTCACATCAGCCACTCCATTGCCCTCAGCCTCGGTGCCGGCTGCTGCAGTCATAAATTGCACAGAGACAGATACACATGGGCGAGCTCATCCTATACAGCTTACTAACCACGACATGGCAGCCGTGGCGACCACAGCTCCATCACAACAGAGAGCATCCAGGAGACCCGGGGGAGGATGAGAGATGTGTTATGTGCGTGCATGGGAAGGTACTGTCCAGTGGGGAAGTGATCCTTTTGGACTGTGGACAATGATCCCATTCCGCAAAGTGTATCCCCGAGGTCAGGGACTTGGCAGGAGAGGGGAGAGTATTAACATCTGTGTATAACCTTGGGGGCCAGCACACGCCCACGCAGCTAAGCCTGCTTTACTGGTGTAAACACACACATTACAAGCTAAATGTTGTGTATGTCAATTTAAAGGGCAACTGTCTGACATCCATTAGACAAATGCATGCGAGCTGTAGCTAGTTGAGCTTGTTACAAGAAGATGGGTTGCTCGAAATAGCACATGCTGAGGATGACGTTATGTCAGCAGTAAGTGTGCAGTGTTCAGTGAGCATGCTGTCTGAATCAAAACAGCATCTTGACATTTCATAGCTAGCTAGCAGGCAGCGGGACAATCATTGTGGTCAGTCATGCGTAACTAGTTAGTGTTAAATATATAAGTTATCATGAAACACAGTTACAACCTCGATCATCGAAGTATATGTAATCAAACTGTATTCTGGCGTTTACGTTATGTAAGAAAGTTAAAGTTAACATAACAGCATTCCACCACACATTATGAAACATCAAAACTCGGCTTTGAACTTGCTAGCGACTTGTGGAACATGCCAGCAAAGGACTACGAACTGCGGCTAAGCTAGCAAGATATCTAGCCAACTAACTAACTACTAAGTTTGCTTGTATGACTATTTCCGTCTGTTTACTGACATTTCGGCATTGTGTTCGGATTGACAGATGTATCGGCCAATGCTTAGTTATCGAGCTACGGGTGTGTTATGAGAGCGAGGCGTGTTTCATAAGGCCTGGCGCACGATTCACAAGGCACACTCTTCTCTAGGCACGCACGGCTCAGCGGTAACTGGCCTGTCTGTAACTCTTACCGGGGCCTGCCGACTTCTTCTTCTTCTTTTTCTTCTTCTTCTTGGCTGTCTCCTCGGAAGGGTCTACCTCCTCTTTCTCTTCTGCATCTCCATTCAGGACCGTCTCTTCTTCAAGCTTCTGCTCGGTTACCTTCGCCTGCACCACACCCGCCATGATTGCAGGCGTTAGGGGAAAAGGAAGCGCGGTGGTTTGTGGGTAAGGTGAGTGAGAAACTTGCCGAATCAGCTGAGCGCGTGCTGTGCTTGCTGAATGCAAAGTTGCTGTATGAATTAATTCATGGATCACCATCACAATTATCCTAAAGTATGTATCCCCAGAGACAAAATATCATACACAGTGAACAGCCCTGATTCAACAAACCTGGTTAATATGTTATAACAATATGTGAATGTATGTTGTACTCTACATCTTAATAACCTTTACTGTGTATTATTACGAATGAGAAAAATATTGGCCGCTAGATGGCAACATGTATTAATACTAGGTAACAAAGGATTTGGAGAAGGGCCCATATATTTCCATACACATATTCCAGCAGCAGGAGCAATTTAATAATCGTCAGTCACCACCCAACAATAACTCTATTGCAACCAGCTTCCAAATTCTCTCGAGAATAGCCAACTCCATGCTCCCTGCCCTAGGCTCCTTCCAATGATCTGGGAGAACTGGGAAAGCCAGGTGAGGAAGCAGCAAATCCCCAGTAGTAGGCTTCCACCATTCAGGTCAGTTTCACCTTAAATCTGAAGTCTTCGGACATTAGGAGAGGAAGCCAGCTCAGCGTATTGACATGGTGCCTGCTGGTTGTTTAAGGATGCTAAGGCTAATTCAATGAAGACAGGAAGCTATGCCTGCCTGCTCCATGGTTCTTTGGGGAGAGAAGGATGGAAGTACATCATTTTAAAATGATTGGACAGCTGGGTTTTTGGAGACACACACTACTGCTCTGTTTTGTCTCAATGTGGCTTTTGCAGTCTGAATATGGACATTTTTTGCTCTGCCCCTAATAATACCTCCTTCTGTACTTCCACACCAGGGGAAACCATCCTCATTAAGTATGTCAGACAGCCCTCTCCCTTTCTGTTCTCCAGCAGCCTGTCTAGCATGGACTGATTGGGTTTGTGTTTCACCGGGTGGCTGATACTGGGGCACACACTCACACAGGGACACAGAAGAAAGCTAGAGGGGCTGTTTGGTCTACCTCAGACAGACCAATGAGGTTTCAGTTTCACAGACACACACTAATTGTATAGGAAGTTAACCTGGGACTATTCACAACAGCTAAATGCTTTTAAATGTGTGAGACGTGTGTGTGTGTGTCTACGCGCTGGGTCAGGGTCTACATGTGGTACAGGGATCACCAGCTGTTCTAGGTCAGCCATATTTGGGACTCCACAAAAGGTCAGGTAACCCTCACACTACCCTGACTTTAACCCCCTTCCCCCTGGGGTTAGGGTCAGTCTCAGGCAGCTGAGAGAGACAGGGAGAAAGAAAGAGACCGATATAAAAAGAGAGACACAGTCAGCTCCAGAATAGCATTTTATTTTACAAATGAAATGCAGGAGGGACAGAACCAACTTCAGGACGTGGACATATGGGGGAGGGCTGGAAGGCAAGACAAGGCAGACACGGTGAGGGGACAGACACCCTCGGACAAACACAAGTGGAATCATCTGTGCAGTCAATAAGCACATGCTGTCCTTCGATCATCACTCTAATTCATTGTAATCAATGATAGTAGCATTCCAGGACACTCCGTAAAACTGTCCCAAACCAATAGAGTTGGATCACATTCTAGTGAATATTATGGAAACACAGATGCTGAGACCGGGGAGAGAATTTTTAAATATTTTTTAAATGTAACCTTTAACTAGGCAAGTCAGTTAACAACAAATTCTTATTTACAATGACTGCTTACCGGGGAACAGTGGGTTAACTGCCTTCTTCAGGGGCAGAATGACAGATTTCTTACCTCCTCAGCTCAGGGATTCGATCCAGCAACCCAACGCTCTAACCACTAGGTTACCTGCTGCCCCAGATACAGTGGTACAATCTCCATGGAAACATTTTCAGATGTACACAAGACAGAACCAAAACATTCTGACACAGCAGACCATTCAGATCTGAGATCCGTGTAGTAGATAGGGAGTTACAGACACACGCAGAACAGATTTCATAGTAGGTGCAGTAGGGGTGGCACGAGGTAGTACAACACTTTCCCTCAATAATCACCCAGTTGTCATCCCCTCATGGCCTCTTCATTGGGGCATCATTGATCCTGTATCCTGCATCAGATGAGCACTTGACGAGATCATTGGGGAAATAAGCACTGTGAATGTGTTTGGTTCATTAGTGGATGGGGATGAATTTCATTTCACAGCAATCCACTGCCTGACCATATTCATCTTTTGAATAAAAACACATAATATGTCAAAAATATTTCCAAATCTGGTAGGCTAGCCCATTTTACAAGGTCAACTATGTCCACCCTTCTCTCCGTCTGCTCATTGGTTGCTGTGGGTTGAGTGACAGATGTTTTAGCCAACACATCTTTGCAGTTATAGGGCCATTCCTAGTGAGGCGGGGAGTGTGTAGAAGTGCAGACTCAGAGAGGCAGACCAGAAATAAAACAATGGTCAATAAAATAGCTTTGCTCTGCTGTCTTTGAAATGTACCTCTCCTTCCCCTTTTACAGTGTGGTGTGTGTATAGTAACATCTTACATTCAGCCCTCGGTCAGTGATTCAGTACCTGAGCATTCTGCCCTGGGCTGCCGTGTGCACGTTCAATAGAGCAACCACGCATCAGACTCTGCCTGTCAATACAGGAGTCATATAGGGAGTGATGTGGTAAAATGTATAATAATCATTTATCTAATTAGGCTTTTTGACTCAGACATCAATATGCTAAACTGTTAGACAATGTTGACGTACCACGGAAAGGTACTGGTCAATAGTTAGAGACAATGTAATTGATGCTATAACCAAGTCTCTCTGCCTCCAATAGCTACAGGGGATCCTTAGGGTTAAACTGAAGACCTTGTGACGGTGAGGTCAGAGTTTGTCTTGTGGTTCTGGTACCTGAGTAGCACAGGAGAGCGGCCACAGGGGGATTGTGGGTAAAGTATGGACACATGGATGGAGGAGTGTAACAGAAAGTGGTGTAGTGTAGTGCTCTTCTTAAAACTCACTCAGACGTCACATACACACAATGCTCTCTCACCCAATCATGCACGCACACACACACACAGATGAAGACATGACAGAGAGCCATGGATCCAAGGAAACGGACAGCCGCAGTAAATAACCCAGGAGTGGGTTCAGACATAAATACAGGAACCCTGGCTGTCTGTCCATAACTGTTCTGTTCAAAGCTCCGTAAAGCAGGAGGGTTTAGACTCTAGTTCTTCTCACATGTCTGTCCATCAGGCAGCGAACACTTCTCTCCTTCATCCTCTTCTCCGCTGTCTCCAAACGTCTGCTCCTCCATGTTGGCGAAAGTGTGCGAACGTGCCGCCACCTGGGCGGCGAGGGCGGAATTAAAGCTGAGCGCCGCCGAGCCGTGTAGTTCCGTCAGCCTGTCCATCACCGTGATGGCGGGGATCCGGGGCTGCAATAGAAGGTTGGGCCCGTTTAGTCCTGCCCCCTGGTCAGGCAGCCCGTCATATTGGTAGAGTTGCGCCCCGCCCGGGACTGAACCTTCACCCTCCTCCCCCTTTACCTCCGCCTCACCACAGCAGAACTCTGTAAGTGCTTTTTCCTCTGCCTCTGTGAGGGGGCGCTCGTCCCCGACCCAGTCTTCCTCCTCCTCGTCGTTCAGCCTTTCCGATAGGTTGTTTCCCTCAACAACACCTGGTTTGGCCACGCCCACAAGTGTCAGAGTGTCCAATGGGTCGGAGGGTGTCTGAGATTCTATAGAAGTTTCCGCGGAAACTATAGGCATCACCGCCGCTAGGAGACAAAATAAACACATCATTCAATGACCACATGAAATGAGAGACAGAGAACTAAAGGAGCGGCAGAGGCAGAGAGGTGCATTGTGGGTAGGCGGAGCGAGACCTTGGTCGTTGAAGAGCAGCTGTTTCCACTTCCTCCTCTCGCCCTCGGATGCCCGCTGGCCCAGCACAGCTTTGAGCTCCGATAGGACGCGCCGAGACTCCTCCCTCTCCCGCCGGTGGCGCTCTCGTTCCTCGGGAGACAGCATGTCAACCACCGACCCCGCCCACCCATTCTCATCCTCAGAGTCCGACACGTACGCTTCCAGCTCCTGGCCAATCAGAGGGCAGGAAAGACCCATTACACATAAAGACACACACTACAGGCACCTAGTTGAGTGTGTGTGTGTGTGTAGATCCACAGTGAGTGGTGAGGTTCAGTACCTGCTCCTCAGGCACGGGGTCCCTGTCCAGGATGAGGGTGTAGGTTGGGGCAGGGGTGCATGGCACAGGAGGGAGACACTGCTTTGGACCATCAGGAGTTCCTGAAAGAGAAAGGATGGAGAGAATGTATTACACACACACACTCAAAATGGAGACACCACTCTAGGCAATTATCTGTTTGCTTAAACTGTGTATCAGATCTCCTGAGTCAGTCAACCTGCTCACAAAGAGTAGACCTCTAAAACGTGCAGAAACAGTCTGTGGTGAAACTAGGGCATTGTTCCCTCCCTCCCATCCCTGCGAGGTCTGGTTCTTATCCTATATTTGAAGGAGCCACTTCCTCACTGACTCTGAATAGTCTCTGGGCTGGGCAGGGGGGAGTACTGACTAAAAATAACCCTTCCACTGTAACCATGGAAACCCGGGGCCTGTCACCTCTCAACCGGTCAGCTGCGTTAACTACCTAAGCCTAAAAAAGGTAGTGTGTGTGTGTTCTTCACCTGGGCAGGTGTTAGCTATCCTCAGCATGCGCTCCACTTGGCCCACAGTGTCCTCCCAGCATCCGGCGCTGGCCTGCATGTGGGGCTGCAGGTGGCCGAGACGCTCCTGGAGGTCCTGGTAGCCCTCCACAGTCACCTCCACCGCCTCCTTCGTCACCATCAGCTTCTCCAGGTCATCCTCCAGGATAATCATCCTAGTGGGGGGAAGAGGTGGTGAGATGAGGGGAGGGGGAGAAGGGGATGGGGCGAGTGGGGTAAGGAAAGGGGGCTAAAGGCGTCCGCATGCTTCCCAGCCGAAACAGCGACCACATTTTGTGACGCTTTAGTTCATTTCGGACGTCAGCACACGAAATTTTTTCTCAAGGCAAGCCGAAGTCAGTAGCCGAAGTCTACGCCCCTTCGTAAGCGATTGGTCAACAATAGGGATTCTTCGATACAGTTTCTGTTGTCATTCAACGAGACATTCATTCATGGACATTTTTTCATTGAGAAATACTGCACCAAACATCTTAGTTAGATGTAAAATTGTGTGACTAAGATCTCCTCTGCAAAAACGACAAAATTAATGACAGATTTCTTGAGCTATCTTACATTCATGTAGACTATTTGAGGAAGTGTGTACTGGCTACGGCATCTCAAAATGGACAAACAATACTATTGCCGCTTTTTTTCACGTTTTTCAAGAGAAGGTCCTTTAAGGGAGTATGCAAGCACTCTCGTTCATTTCACAGAGTGGAGTCGGCTATGCACCAGCCGAACTGAAGAATACTGACGCCTGTAGAGGGCTGAGGAGGGTATGGAGTAAGAAGTGTTAGGGTTAGGAGGGCGAGGGTTGAGTAAGGGGTTAGGTTTGACTCACTCGTTGAGCAGGGCCCTGAGATGCAGCTGCAGGCTGCGTACAGACGTGTGCAGTGTGTTGAGCTCTCTGCATTTCTGCTGAACGCGCCCCACCCTGTCCGAGCCCTGCGTCCGGCGCTGCGTCTCAAAGTACCGGTGGAACTCGTAGCTACGCTGCATGTCGCCCAGGCAACCGACCAGGGCACCGTGGAGAGGCTGTGTCACCGTGGCAACAGAGCGGTGTATGGGCAGAGGAGGGGTTCCACCTTTGACCCAATCTTCCCTGGGCTCCTCCAGTCGTCGTGGTGACAGCAGCAGGGCCAATCGGCGGAAACATTCTGAGCTCTGCCCCACCCACAACTGGAACAGCACCTGCAGGACGGAAAATCCAGAGAGACAAACAAGAGTAGCTAACACCCTCACTCTGACAATGACCCTCATTTCACCTATTGACCTGCATCTAAATGATCTCTTCCTTCTATCTTCCTCATCATGTTTCTCTTCTACTCTTTCTTCCACTATCTATATAAAAGGAAGTTCTCCACCCCAAATCTAACCCAATCTCATCTTCCTTCCTTCCGTCTCTCTCCCTCCCTCTCGTGGTTCAGGTAGGTGGGTCTTACCTTGAGGGCAGGGAGGCTGTAGTCATCGGTGAGCTCCTGTGCCTCCTCATCAGTCAGGTGCTCTGTCCCCAGGCCCATCCCCAGCTCCTTCAGAGGCACCGCAGACACGTAGTTGGTCACATTGTCGATCTCAGAGTTCAGGGGGTACGTGGGTACTAGTTAAGGAGCCATCAGCTCACAGATTGACACTCATATATTAAATGACGCACCAATTGGTCAAACAGAATATATCCTCTAACACACATTCACTCAAGTGTAACTTCCGGGTTGGAGCGAGCGGTCGCATTCGCACTTCGGCCGCAGGTTGTATAACTTTTCATTACATTTCACTATAGTACAACGGTTTGATTTGTCTAATCTTAGCAATTTCTTCTTAGCTAGCTACATAGCCGTCTTTGTATCAAAGATAATTGCGTAATTATCGTATTTCGTCGTCCTAACGCAGTCTACACTGCTATCTGCCCAGCAGCTAGCCAGCTAGCTAACGTCCACCGTCTATCGAATAGCAGCACTAAAAACTATTACACTCAACTGAATGACCTGATTAGTGTAGTGTTAGCTAGCTACATAGTTGTCTTTGCTGTCTTCGTATCCAAGATAATTGTGTAGTTTAGAGTGTGTAGTCTTAGAGTGATTATCTTAATTTACCGAGGTTAGCTAGCCAGCTATTTGTCGTCCTTAACGTAGGAGACACTGCTAGCTAGCCAACAGCAGCCAACGTCCACCGAATTGAACTTCCTCACTCAACAACCCGGTCGCATTCGCTTCGCTCCACAGGTAGTATCACATTTTCATTTCATTTCATTACAGTACAACGGTTTGATTTGTTTGATCGTAGCTAGCTACATAGCTAGCTACATAGCCGTCTTTGTATCAAAGATAATTGTGTAGTCTAGAGCGATTTTCTAGGTTAGCTAGCCAGCTATTGTCGTTCTTTTAACGCAACGTAACGTAATCAACACTGCTAGCTAGCCAGCTGGCCCCGAATAGCAGCACTGTCGAAACTATCACACCCAACGGAACGACTTGATTAGTGTAGTGTCAACAACGCAGCCACTGCCAGCTAGCCTACAAAGTCAACAACGCAGCCACTGCCAGCTAGCCTACTTCAGCAGTACTGTATCATTTTAATCATTTTAGTCAATAAGATTCTTGCTACGTAAGCTTAACTTTCTGAACATTCGAGACGTGTAGTCCACTTGTCATTCCAATCTCCTTTGCATTTGCGTAGCCTCTTCTGTAGCCTGTCAACTATGTGTCTGTCTATCCCTGTTCTCTCCTCTCTGCACAGACCATACAAACGCTCCACACCGCGTGGCGCGCCACCTAATCTGGTGGTCCCAGCGCGCACGACCCACGTGGAGTTCCAGGTCTCCGGTAGCCTCTGGAACTGCCGATCTGCGGCCAACAAGGCAGAGTTCATCTCAGCCTATGCCTCCCTCCAGTCCCTCGACTTCTTGGCACTGACGGAAACATGGATCACCACAGATAACACTGCTACTCCTACTGCTCTCTCTTCGTCCGCCCACGTGTTCTCGCACACCCGAGAGCTTCTGGTCAGCGGGGTGGTGGCACCGGGATCCTCATCTCTCCCAAGTGGTCATTCTCTCTTTCTCCCCTTACCCATCTGTCTATCGCCTCCTTTGAATTCCATGCTGTCACAGTTACCAGCCCTTTCAAGCTTAACATCCTTATCATTTATCGCCCTCCAGGTTCCCTCGGAGAGTTCATCAATGAGCTTGATGCCTTGATAAGCTCCTTTCCTGAGGACGGCTCACCTCTCACAGTTCTGGGCGACTTTAACCTCCCCACGTCTACCTTTGACTCATTCCTCTCTGCCTCCTTCTTTCCACTCCTCTCCTCTTTTGACCTCTCCCTCTCACCTTCCCCCCTACTCACAAGGCAGGCAATACGCTCGACCTCATCTTTACTAGATGCTGTTCTTCCACTAACCTCATTGCAACTCCCCTCCAAGTCTCCGACCACTACCTTGTATCCTTTTCCCTCTCGCTCTCATCCAACACTTCCCACACTGCCCCTACTCGGATGGTATCGCGCCGTCCCAACCTTCGCTCTCTCTCCCCCGCTTCTCTCTCCTCTTCCATCCTATCATCTCTTCCTCTGCTCAAACCTTCTCCAACCTATCTCCTGATTCTGCCTCCTCAACCCTCCTCTCCTCCCTTTCTGCATCCTTTGACTCTCTATGTCCCCTATCCTCCAGGCCGGCTCGGTCCTCCCCTCCCGCTCCGTGGCTCGACGACTCATTGCGAGCTCACAGAACAGGGCTCCGGGCAGCCGAGCGGAAATGGAGGAAAACTCGCCTCCCCTGCGGACCTGGCATCCTTTCACTCCCTCCTCTCTACATTTTCCTCTTTCTGTCTCTGCTGCTAAAGCCACTTTCTACCACTCTAAATTCCAAGCATCTGCCTCTAACCCTAGGAAGCTCTTTGCCACCTTCTCCTCCCTCCTGAATCCTCCTCCTCCCCCCCCTCCCCTCCTCTCTGCAGATGACTTCGTCAACCATTTTGAAAAGAAGGTCGACGACATCCGATCCTCGTTTGCTAAGTCAAACGACACCGCTGGTTCTGCTCACACTGCCCTACCCTGTGCTCTGACCTCTTTCTCCCTCTCTCTCCAGATGAAATCTTGCGTCTTGTGACGGCCGGCCGCCCAACAACCTGCCCGCTTGACCCTATCCCCTCCTCTCTTCTCCAGACCATTTCCGGAGACCTTCTCCCTTACCTCACCTCGCTCATCAACTCATCCCTGACCGCTGGCTACGTCCCTTCCGTCTTCAAGAGAGCGAGAGTTGCACCCCTTCTGAAAAAACCTACACTCGATCCCTCCGATGTCAACAACTACAGACCAGTATCCCTTCTTTCTTTTCTCTCCAAAACTCTTGAACGTGCCGTCCTTGGCCAGCTCTCCCGCTATCTCTCTCAGAATGACCTTCTTGATCCATATCAGTCAGGTTTCAAGACTAGTCATTCAACTGAGACTGCTCTTCTCTGTATCACGGAGGCGCTCCACACTGCTAAAGCTAACTCTCTCTCCTCTGCTCTCATCCTTCTAGACCTATCGGCTGCCTTCGATACTGTGAACCATCAGATCCTCCTCTCCACCCTCTCCGAGTTGGGCATCTCCGGCGCGGCCCACGCTTGGATTGCGTCCTACCTGACAGGTCGCTCCTACCAGGTGGCGTGGCGAGAATCTGTCTCCTCACCACGTGCTCTCACCACTGGTGTCCCCCAGGGCTCTGTTCTAGGCCCTCTCCTATTCTCGCTATACACCAAGTCACTTGGCTCTGTCATAACCTCACATGGTCTCTCCTATCATTGCTATGCAGACGACACACAATTAATCTTCTCCTTTCCCCCTTCTGACGACCAGGTGGCGAATCGCATCTCTGCATGTCTGGCAGACATATCAGTGTGGATGACGGATCATCACCTCAAGCTGAACCTCGGCAAGACGGAGCTGCTCTTCCTCCCGGGGAAGGACTGCCCGTTCCATGATCTCGCCATCACGGTTGACAACTCCATTGTGTCCTCCTCCCAGAGCGCTAAGAACCTTGGCGTGATCCTGGACAACACCCTGTCGTTCTCAAATAACATCAAGGCGGTGGCCCGTTCCTGTAGGTTCATGCTCTACAACATCCGCAGAGTACGACCCTGCCTCACACAGGAAGCGGCGCAGGTCCTAATCCAGGCACTTGTCATCTCCCGTCTGGATTACTGCAACTCGCTGTTGGCTGGGCTCCCTGCCTGTGCCATTAAACCCCTACAGCTCATCCAGAACGCCGCAGCCCGACTGGTGTTCAACCTTCCCAAGTTCTCTCACGTCACCCCGCTCCTCCGCTCTCTCCACTGGCTTCCAGTTGAAGCTCGCATCCGCTACAAGACCATGGTGCTTGCCTACGGAGCTGTGAGGGGAACGGCACCTCAGTACCTCCAGGCTCTGATCAGGCCCTACACCCAAACAAGGGCACTGCGTTCATCCACCTCTGGCCTGCTCGCCTCCCTACCACTGAGGAAGTACAGTTCCCGCTCAGCCCAGTCAAAACTGTTCGCTGCTCTGGCCCCCCAATGGTGGAACAAACTCCCTCACGACGCCAGGACAGCGGAGTCAATCACCACCTTCCGGAGACACCTGAAACCCCACCTCTTTAAGGAATACCTAGGATAGGATAAAGTAATCCTTCTCACCCCCTTAAAAGATTTAGATGCACTATTGTAAAGTGGCAGTTCCACTGGATGTCATAAGGTGAACGCACCAATTTGTAAGTCGCTCTGGATAAGAGCGTCTGCTAAATGACTTAAATGTAAATGTAATGTAACATCAAAGGGTTACTGGTAGAAATCAACCTTTAGTGCTTGCACTGTTTAATTCCTGCATAAGTTGAGTCTGGCAATACCCCCTGTCTCTGAGTGTGTGTGTGAAGGATATGCTTTGAGCATGTGGCAGGTGGCTCGGCGGGAGGCTCTGAAGGCCGAGCGGAGCGCCCGGTACACCGCCTTCCGCAGGCCAATCAGCTGCTGCCCCCGTGGCCCCAGCCCCGCCCTACTGAAGGAGCTGGCCGCACTCACCCTGTCGAGCAGACTTGACAAGTGAAATGTGATACAACTGTGCAGACGTCCCAGAGAGGCAGGGAAGCACACGCAACACGACATGCTAACAACATGCTAATAACACCTTTATGACAGACAACAGGAAAGGCTAACAACATATGACACGGATATGACAAAATGCTATCACAAAACAAAGACGATAAAAGATGAAGACATATACAGTGACAATACTGTCCTACCGACAATACTACAGACACTGAACAGTGAAACAGAGGGCAGGGCAGAGATAGGTAAAAAGTGGGCCCTTCAGGTAATGATAAACTAAGATAATAATAGATACTAGCCTAAGTGCTAATCTTATAGTTGGGGAGATGAAAGTGCTAGTGGGTGAAAGTGGACAGCAACGTTAAGGACAGAGTACGTAACTCACAGCAGGGTTAGCATGTACACTTACAATATGAGTAGGAAGGTGAGGATGCACACTCCCACTATGGATGAATTAGATAGATAGATCAAATGGTCCACTTACAGGGTGAACCCTCGCGAGATGACCTCTGTCTCCTGTAGTAGTCTCAGGGACTTGCGGGCCAGGCTGGTCAGAGCCTTACTGTTCAGCGCCATGGTCTGCAGCTCGGAGGCCTGGGCGTGTGCTGCTCTCTGCATCCTCCCCTGTCTCCACAGCCCCGCCCCTCGCAGCCCCACCCAGCCCATGACTGCAGCACACCACAGGATCACAGCCAGAGACCAGGCCCCGGCAGAGACAGAGGACAGGCCTAGTAACACTGCAGCCAGGCCCACCAGCACTGCTACGTCCCTGAGAGAGAAGAGGAGAGAGAAAGAGAAAGAAAGAAAAGAACAAGATAGAAGGAGATGGAATGTTAGTGTCTGCTGTGTGTACATGTTGATATTTATATGTGTCTGACTATGTTAGGATCTGTGTTTGGGGCGTACCACTGCGAGGGTGAGGCGAGGAGGCGCGGGCAGGGCAGGGAGTTGTCTCGTCTGGTTGAGCCGGAGGGCGAGGCGCCCAGGGTGAGCAGGCTGGGGTCTAACAGCTCGATCAGCTCCACATCCTCCTGGAGCAACACATCCTGGTCCAGGATACACCGCACCGCGTACTGGCCAAACACACAGTCCTATAGGGAGGGCGAGAGAGAGATGGCAGGAGGGAGAGGAAGAGGACACAGAGAGAAAGAATATAAGAACATGTGTCTTTGAGATGAAGTCACTTAAAGTTCTATGGTTAGTCCCATGATTTCCATGGTGACCCTTACCAGCTGCTGCTCCAGCATATGGGCCAAGGCAGCCTGGTGGAACGGGCTCCGCCTCCACAAGGCATTAGCCAATCTCCGTAGACGTCCTCCCTGCCAATAACACAGAGGATGGGTCAGGCGGGGAAGAGACTGGAGCTAATAAGGGGGACAGAGTAATCAACCAGGCATAATTCTGCAAATGAATAAGTCACACATCCTTCATACGAACAGCAGACAACACAGCCTACTACACCTGTGAGAGCAAACTGGGGAATGAGCTCTGGCCATCAACCACAAATAATGCTCATAACAGACACACAGAGGCCACATTCCTAAGAAACATTTTCTTCATTCCAGGGCAGATCCCAGGAAACAGGCTCTTTAAGACACCAACAATGGGTGACTGATTGTGTGTGTGTGTCGATGTCCCCCCCCAACACACTCCTATACACACAAACACCCTCCATTCCCCCTAGTTGATAGTCTGCCAGGCACCAATAGGAGATTCATTGTAAACAAACAAAGTAAACAGAATTATATTCTAATCACTAGCAAACGAACAGAGTAATTATAAGCATTCCAACTAAATAGTACAATTTGATATGCTGCTATTAACCAAATAATTCTCAAAAATGTCTATATTAGAAATCCTGATCCCCTTCATTTAGCCATAATAGTGTGAAGAGTGAGTGAATTAAAATAACTACAGCGAGTGACACAATCTAATGAGAATAGCTTATTTTCCTCCCAGTATTTTCTATCCCTTGGGAAAGTTACAGTACTATCCCATACAGTCATTGGTACTATCAGTATCAGACAACATCACCACTAAGGAGGCATATTTCAGTCCCAAATGGCATCCTATTCCCTATATATAGTGCGCTATTTTTGACCCAGGCCTGTAGGGAATCAGTGTTCCAGCCAGGCTACAGTTGCTCATGAATAAGTTTCCACTCGGTAAAGGTCTAGGATCAGCTCACCCTCTCCCAATCCTAACATTAACCATTAGTGTGGAAAATGCTAACCTTAACCATTAGTGTGGAAAATGCTAACCTTAACCAAGATCAGCATCTACGGGCAACTTCAGCCTTACTATTGATCCAGACTGGCCTGGGTGTGTTTTCTACCCTGACTTTCTGTTATTGGGAGTTTGGGACGCAAGTGCGTTATTGGTCAGCAGGCTGCAGGGCTATTGATTATGGGTCTGAGTCTGAGCTGCAGGACTGGGTGTTCACGCTACACTGACCAACCACAGCAGGACCAGAACGTGGCATCTAAACCACCCCCCAGAGAGAGGGTAGTGTGTGTTAGTCGTGAAGGGGGAGGTCCATGCAGGCGTCTTCATTCTCTACTACTCACTCATCTCAATCTAATATCCCCCATCCAAACATTAAGGCAGGAGACAGAGACGGGCCACACAGAAAAAGCACACACACAGACAGCAGAATGCAAACACAGTGACACAAACAACCAAAACATCACTAGGAAGTACAGTTCATTTTCTGGTCCTGTCTTGCTCCTTCTCTTTAGTATTCCGCTGGCGTCATCCAGAGGAACATTCCCGAGTCTTTGTGCTCTCCGTCTGCCGTGTGAGAGAATGGAAAAAAAATACTCTGCAAAGACGTGTGAGTGTGAGAGAGACTCAGAGAGAGAGAGAAAGGGTAGGGGGAGTGAAAGAGGAAGAGAGACTGTGACATTATGTATGTGTTCTAAATCTTGAAGCCATATTGCCGTAAAACAATCCTCAACGCTTGATCTTCTCTCCATCTCACTCTCTTATGACTCCAGGATTTGAAGGAGGAGACTAGGCAGGCTGGCAGTGAAGTTTTTTTTATTGCCAATAAACTCCAACTAACCTCGTCCTGCCTTCTCTCTCTTCAGTTAGCGGTCTCGTCGTGACCTATGTGACATGAC
Organism: Oncorhynchus nerka; assembly: GCF_034236695.1. Lineage (NCBI taxonomy): Eukaryota > Metazoa > Chordata > Actinopteri > Salmoniformes > Salmonidae > Oncorhynchus > Oncorhynchus nerka. The sequence goes on from NC_088418.1 coordinate 54,956,073, forward strand.
ACATGCAAAAAGGCAATATATATATATTCCCATTGGTAGAGTCAGAAGGAAATTGTGGCACAAAGAACCTTTATTCAGATGGCACATTGACAGTTTCCCATATTTCTCATCCTCTTGCTTTAATAACCTAATTTGATGTCATACAATGCTCTGGTCTAGTGTGACATTTATTTCTGTAAAATAACATCAATGTGCCCCACGTGTCATCAAACATTTTGGAAATCCTATTTCATTCACAAATGTGGATGATTTTCAGGCCCAGTGTGTGCTAAACAGGCCCAGTGTGTGATAAAAAGGAGCAGATAACCAGTGTTGGCCTCGGACTGTCTGGAAATCAAATATACACCAGGCAATCGTCCATGTTAACAGGCGAGCACACACACACACCTCTATCTGGGCTACAGGAAGTTGGACCATATCTTTGCCATTAACCCATAGGAATCCCCATCCAGTTGACTACTTAAAAATGGTGGATGATGGCAATGCCCAATAACAACGTCCATGTTTAAACGGGTTATATCCATGATGAGTCCTCTATGAGAATAATTCCCAAACGCTCCTCCGAATAACAGGCTCTCGGAGAGGAAGCATGACGCGGACGGACGGAAAGTTCTTGGAGGAGGCTAATGTGACATAATTTCCTGTCCCTCACGGGAATAAATACAGAAACAGGAAAAGGAATGTACTCAGTCATGTGACCAGAACCCTGAAACATGAATGCATACTGTACAGCAGCAGAGTATTATTAGCAAAGAGCTATGATTGTGCATATTACACAAGCCACTCACACCACATAGTTTTATTTGATCTGTATTTTACTAGGCAAGTCAGTTAAGAACAAATTCTTATTTTCAATGACGGCCTAGGAACACTGGGTTAACTGCCTTGTTCAGGGGCAGAATGACAGATTTGTACCTTGTCAGCTTGGGGATTTGAACTTGCAACCTTTCGGTTACTAGCCCAAAGCTAGTAATGCTCTAACCACTAGGCTACCCTGCCGTCCCACATACACAATGCACTCCAGGTATCAATAATCTAATTAAGCCCCAATGAATGGGAATGAAAATATATATGAGCGAGCGAGAGACTCTTCCTTTTACAGAGTTTCCTAAACAGGACTAGGAATTCCCCTCAGCACTAATAGAGAAACTTGACCAAATAGACAGACCCTATCCCTGGAATAGGGGACAATAGTGTGTGTGGAACAGACAAATACCTTGCTCTGAATCTGTTGCTCTCTTTCCTCCATGATCCCTGTCTTGTCTGTCTGCCAGCCGTGTATGAATGTGAATGAGTTAGTGTGTGTAATATGTTTCATTGTTTGGAATCAATTGCAGATGTAATTACTTTCTGTCTGCCTGCATGAATGTACAGTGAGTTGGTCAAGCACACACTGAAAACATCCCAAGGCTATGGAATCATAGTGGGTGTTCCTTATGGTAGCAGTGAGGGGTGTTTGAGAGTGTGTGTGTGTGTGTGTGTGTGTGTGTTTGTGGGGGGTCACTCACTGCGGGTTTGGACAAGCTGTCCTGGAGGGAGGTCGTAGTCACCTCTCCTCCTCCACATTCGTCCTCCTGAGACACTGTGGGACATGACTCAAAGTCTGTGTGTCCTAGATCATGCAGGTAGTGGAAGAGCGGAGAGTTCTGGAAAAAGAGAGAGGGGAGAGTGTGTAGAGAGATAGAGAGAGAGGGGGAAGAGAAAAAAAGAGGGTGAAAGGGCAGAAGGAGGATGGGGGAGGAGAGATTTAGACAAATATCCGCTTTTTGTTCCTGCTCTCCCCAATTCTCTGTTACAGATTTCCCAATACATAGGAAGCTATTCTTAGAAGTGTCACAACCCCCCAGCCGGCACTCCAAGGGGCAGGAAAAGCATCCCTGATCCACAGTAGCATTACATTCCAATTACCGTCTGCAATCATACGCTCATTCTCCACCTTTTCTCCTATTCAACTTGCCAATCCATGCAGATTTCAGTCACGCTCTTTCACACTTGACTTCCATACATAAACACAGAGACCTTGATGCTGCGGGCACAACAGCCACTCAGATGACAAGCTAGAAAAGGAAATAATCTATTATCTCTGCTCAAGTCGTAGTCGCCATGGGCAACTAATTGTATTACTGTGTGCAGCTTCTTGTTTTTTATTGATTCACTAGGGTTTTGGGAAACATGGGACGAGTTAGCTAAGGGCTAAACGTCTGTTGAGCAAAGATGTTAATGTTAAAAGCCTAGTAGAGAACACCCTTATGTATGTGCACTACCCATCCCTAAACCTCCCCCTGGCCCTAAGCATCTTGCCTCTTTCAATACCCTTTTCTTAGACCTAATCTGCTCGAAAGTCCATTACTCCAATCCAGTGATGGAATTAAGCACAAACATAATAATCTAAAATCCTTGCATAAAAGAGTGCTCTACATGATTAAGTGTTAAAGCTCATCTAAAAGTGGGACTGGAAGTGTGTGTGTGTGTGTGTTGCCAGCAGGGATGCATCACAGGTCAGACTCCCACCTCACATCAGCAAAGTGGGCCTTTTGATCTCTACCTCTCCTCCGTTTGCCCCTAGGACAACGTACTGGCACTTGGCACTGGCATAACAACAATTTGCCCACAATTAAGAAAAAAAGAACCAACATTATGAACCAATTTCCAACAGGCTGCGGACGCTCCTCACCCGAAGGATGAGCGAAAACAAAACATCTCCGTGCTTCTACATCTTGAGAGCAAGCCATTTTCATACCTTGATAGATCCACCTATTAATACGTTATCATGATTACACACCCCGATCCAAGCATGACATGGTGGGCTAAAGTTACTCACTTGCATGATCGGACGGTATCGGCGACGTACATGTTGACACATCAGGCTGTCAGATGTTTCGAACAACTAACGTTATTCCCTTACTACGTCGCATAAAGCACCACACACTCTCCACGCCAGCTATGATGATGAAACAGCACACTGCCCCGTGATAAGAAAAGCTACTTAGCAGTCAGGCAGGATTGGCTACACGGCCAATTTAACTCGGATTTATGTCTCAGCTACGCATAACAGGGGTGTGTAAACGCCAATGGGTAAACGTTTCTCATGGCCATGCTAATAAGCTAGCTAACGTTAGCGAGCCAGCTACTCTGACAGTCTGGTCAACCACGCCAATTTCATCACGCAGAATGAATCAGAAAACCTATACCAACTCGGGCTTGACACACTGCACTACTTGTTAACGGAACATATGCGCCCGAATAAAAACACAAACCTCAAATACCACATCTTCATCAAACTCCTCAGTCATTGCTCTCCGCCATCGATATCCAACCGTTACGCATTCTGGGATTGTAGTCGTTTGTAAACGTCAAGAAGTGAACATTTGAAGCAGTTACTAGCAATGTGCTAGTCCCTGTTAGCTGCGCAAAACAGCATTTCCCACAATCCAAATCGCCCAACGCTTCCCCGAGAACCTCGGAGTTCGAGCAGCAGAGACAGGATCCTCCAGTGGTCACGCCGGGCAATGCAACGTCTTCAGCCGGGAGCAAGGGAAGGAAACAGCGCCGTGGACGAAACACGAAACTCCAGAAAACTGGAAAAAGGGGGACTATAGGAAATAGTTTATTCACGTTTCAGTCGGTGATATAAGCGACATTTTGTTTCTTTTTTATGTTGTTTACCTGGTGTTCTTTGAGACTGACTGACAATGGCGCCCGAAAAAGAAAATCCACTAAATTCCGTGCCATCCCATTGAAAGCAAGTTCACTCATGGAGTAAAGAAAGGAGCAAGTCGGGAGTCATGAGCGCAGGTTTGTTTCCTGGATGGCTAAGTAGTTACATTTAGTCGACAAAGCAGTTTATTTGAATGCGTTTGCAGTTAAGAGTTTTACCAAGCAAATCCATAAAAGCAAAAACGTATGTTACTTTTGCAGAAACATAGCCCAGCTTTTTCCAGGTTATTACATTGTAATTACTGTTTTTCACAATGATAACGTTACCTCTCCGAAGGCGTAGTGTGGCAAAGATGAGCAGTTTCCACCCGCTCATGATTTAGGTTCCCGTGGTTATTACATTGTAATGACTGTTTTTCATAATGATAACGTTACCGCTCCGAATGCGTAGTAGTGGCAAAGATGAGCAGTTTTCACCCGCTCATGATTTAGGGAGAACATTCATTCTAGTTAGAATACTCCAACAAGAGTACATGCAACACAATTGATGCATCAGCCAAATGCGAAGAGAGAAAGAGAGCGTGTATGAGAGGGCAGATACATTCAGCTCCTTTGTGTAACATCTGCCCTCCTGTTTTGATGCAGTCAGATGCGCAAAGGATTTTTTGTTGTTGTTACTTTCAAACATGGTTATATAACCTAAAGCAGTGATTGTCAACCACTTAACCGACGAATTTTCAATCCGTTGAGGCAAAGGGGATTTGGCACTGAAGTTTACAGATTTTTTTCCATGAGTAAGTTAGCTAGAGGGTCATTCAGGCTTCATCCACATCCGCTCGGTGAATTCGCTTCTCGTGGTATCGCACTCGCCCGGCCAGTCAGTAGTCCTGATCCAGCCCAGTCGAGCAGAAAACGAGGCCATATCCTTTTGGGCATCTCATTATGGATAGTATATAGAGCGCACATATTTCACAACACACACACACACAGCCAAATTCAAAACCAGTCAGTGCCATGAAATCGTTCAGGTCATACTCAGCAAAAGATTCGATTTTTTTAAACCAGAGTGAACAGACTAGGACGAGGAGGACGCATGCAGCAAGGTGACACGGGATTCTACTTGGGTTGGTGCCATTGAATCTGAGAGCACTCCACCAAAAATAAACAAGCCAGAAAACTCCAGTATCACAATGGTTCTCTCACAATTCACGAAATGTAATCCATATAATTGTTGACATATATTTGACATTTGTATCTTAAAGCATAATTGAGAAAAAATGGATTGAAGTTGGAATATTTGTGACTTTTTATCCTTAACCAAAATATTTTATCAACCTTATTCTTTAAGACTGTAGGTGCAACTTAGCAAAAGTTGGTGTCATTTGAAGCTTTACGGCTTGCTCTGTAATATTAGCAGTCTTTTCATTTCAATTACACCTACTCATTCCAGGGTCTTTCTTCATTTGAACTATTTTCTACATTGTAAGAATAATAGCGAAGACATCAAAACTATGAAATAACACATATCAAATCAAATTTATTCATATAGCCCTTCGTACATCAGCTGATATCTCAAAGTGCTGTACAGAAACCCAGCCTAAAACCCCAAACAGCAAGGAATGCAGGTGTAGAAGCACGGTGGCTAGGAAAAACTCCCTAGAAAGTCCAAAACCTAGGAAGAAACCTAGAGAGGAACCAGGCTATGTGGGGTGGCCAGTCCTCTTCTGGCTGTGCCGGGTGGTGATTATAACAGAACATGGCCAAGATGTTCAAATGTTCATAAATGACCAGCATGGATGAATAATAATAAGGCAGAACAGTTGAAACTAGAGCAGCAGCACGGCCAGGTGGACTGGGGACAGCAAGGAGTCATCATGTCAGGTAGTCCTGGGGCATGGTCCTAGGGCTCAGGTCCTCCGAGAGAGAGAAAGAAAGAGAGAAGGAGAGAATTAGAGAACGCACACTTAGATTCACACAGGACACCGAATAGGACAGGAGAAGTACTCCTGATATAACAAACTGACCCTAGCCCCCCGACACATAAACTACTGCAGCATAAATACTGGAGGCTGAGACAGGAGGGGTCAGGAGACACTGTGGCCCCATCCAAGGACACCCCCGGACAGGGCCAAACAGGAAGGATATAACCCCACCCACTTTGCCAAAGCACAGCCCCCACACCACTAGAGGGATATCTTCAACCACCAACTTACCATCCTGAGACAAGGCTGAGTATAGCCCACAAAGATCTCCGCCATGGCACAACCCAAGGGGGGGCGCCAACCCAGACAGGATGACCACATCAGTGAATCAACCCACTCAGGTGACGCACCCCTTCCAGGGACGGCATGAGAGAGCCCCAGTAAGCCAGTGACTCAGCCCCTATAATAGGGTTAGAGGCAGAGAATCCCAGTGGAAAGAGGGAAACCGGCCAGGCAGAGACAGCAAGGGCGGTTCGTTGCTCCAGAGCCTTTCCGTTCACCTTCCCACTCCTGGGCCAGACTACACTCAATCATATGACCAACTGAAGAGATGAGTCTTCAGTAAAGACTTAAAGGTTGAGACCGAGTTTGCGTCTCTGACATGGGTAGGCAGACCGTTCCAAAAAAATGGTGCTCTACAGGAGAAAGCCCTGCCTCCAGCTGTTTGCTTAGAAATTCTAGGGACAATTAGGAGGCCTGCATCTTGTGACCGTAGCGTACGTGTAGGTATGTACGGCAGGACCAAATCAGAGAGATAGGTAGGAGCAAGCCCATGTAATGCTTTGTAGGTTAGCAGTAAAACCTTGAAATCAGCCCTTGCTTTGACAGGAAGCCAGTGTAGAGAGGCTAGCACTGGAGTAATATGATCAATTTTTTTGGTTCTAGTCAGGATTCTAGCAGCCGTATTTAGCACTAACTGAAGTTTATTTAGTGATTTATCCGGGTAGCCGGAAAGTAGAGCATTGCAGTAGTCTAACCTAGAAGTGACAAAAGCATGGATTAATTTTTCTGCATCATTTTTGGACAGAAAGTTTCTGATTTTTGCAATGTTACGTAGATGGAAAAAAGCTGTCCTTGAAATGGTCTTGATATGTTCTTCAAAAGAGAGATCAGGGTCCAGAGTAACGCCGAGGTCCTTCACAGTTTTATTTGAGACGACTGTACAACCATTAAGATTAATTGTCAGATTCAACAGAAGATCTCTTTGTTTCTTGGGACCTAGAACAAGCATCTCTGTTTTGTCCGAGTTTAAAAGTAGAAAGTTTGCAGCCATCCACTTCCTTATGTCTGAAACACATGCTTCTAGCAAGGACAATTTTGGGGCTTCACCATGTTTCATTGAAATGTACAGCTGTGTGTCATCCGCATAGCAGTGAAAGTTAACATTATGTTTTCGAATAACATCCCCAAGAGGCAAAATATATAGTGAAAACAATAGTGGTCCCAAAACGGAACCTTGAGGAACACCGAAATTTACAGTTGATTTGTCAGAGGACAAACCATTCACAGAGACAAACTGATATCTTTCCGACAGATAAGATCTAAACCAGGCCAGAACTTGTCCGTGTAGACCAATTTGGGTTTCCAATCTCTCCAAAAGAATGTGGTGATCGATGGTATCAAAAGCAGCACTAAGGTCTAGGAGCACGAGGACAGATGCAGAGCCTCGGTCCGATGCCATTAAAATGTAATTTACCACCTTCACAAGTGCCGTCTCAGTGCTATGATGGGGTCTAAAACCAGACTGAAGCATTTCGTATATATATGGAATCATGTAGTAACCAAAAAAGTGTTAAACAAATCTAAATATATTTTATATTTGAGATTCTTCAAAGTAGCTACCCTTTGCCTTGATGACTGCTTTGCACACTTGGCATTCTCTCACATTCTCTCAACCAGCTTCATGAGGTAGTTACCTGGAGTGCATTTCAATTAACAGGTGTGCCTTGTCAAAAGTTCATTTGTGGAATTTCTATCCTTCTTAACCTCTCTGGGATCGTTCGGGATGATGCTAGCGTCCCACCTCGCCAACAGCCAGTGAAATGTCAGGGTGCCAAATTCAAAACAACAGAAATCTCATAATTACAATTCCTCAACCATACAAGTATTTTCCACCATTTTAAAGATACACTTCTCGTTAATCCAACCACAGTGTCCAATTTCAAAAAGGCTTTTCGGCAAAAGCAGAACATATCATTATGTTAGGTCAGCAACTAGTCACAGAAAGCCTTCAGCCATTCTCCAAAGAGAGGTGTCACAAAAAGCAGAAATATAGATCAAATTAATCACTAACCTTTGACGATCTTCATCAGATGACACTCCCAGGACTCAATGTTACACAATACATGTATGTTTTGTTCGATCAAGTTCATATTTATATCCAAAAACCTCAGTTTACATTGGCGCCATGTTCAGAAATGCCTCCAAAACATCCGAAGAAATTGCAGAGAGCCACATCAAATAACAGAAATATTCATCATAAACTTTGATGAAAGATAAATGTTTTACATAGAATTAAAGATAAACTTGTTCTTAATTTAACTGCTGTGTCAGATTTCAAAAAAGCTTTACGACAAAAGCACGATATTCAATAATCTGAGAACAGCGTTCAGCCACAAATGCAAGCCATACAGTTACCCGCCAAATACCGCCTGGTACGGCAACTGCTCTGCCCACAACTGTAAGGCTCTCCAGAGGGTAGTGAGGTCTTCACAACGCATCACCGGGGGCAAACTACCTGCCCTCCAGGACACCTACACCACCCGATGTCACAGGAAGGCCATAAAGATCATCAAGGACAACAACCACCCGAGCCACTGCCTGTTCACCCCGCTATCATCCAAAAGGCGAGGTCAGTACAGGTGCATCAAAGCAGGGACCGAGAGACTGAAAAACAGCTTCTATCTCAAGGCCATCAGACTGTTAAATCGCCACCACTAACATTGAGTGGCTGCTGCCAACACACTGACTCAACTCCAGCCACTGTAATAATGGGAATTGATGGAAAATATATCACTAGCCACTTTAAACTATGCCACTTTGTTTACATACCCTACATTACATTACCCATCTACTGCATCTTGCCTATGCCGTTCTGTACCATCACTCATTCATATATCTTTATGGTCATATTATTTATCCCTTTACACTTGTGTGTATAAGGTAGTAGTTTTGGAATTGTTAGGTTAGATTACTCGTTGGTTATTACTGCATTGTCGGAACTAGAAGCACAAGCATTTCGCTACACTCGCATTAACATCTGCTAACCATGTGTATGTGACAAATACATTTGATTTGATTTTGATTAGGTTTTTGAATTGTGGAGTCAACAAAAGTCATAAATAGCATTATAAATCTTCATTTACCTTTGCTGATCTTCGTCGGAATGCACTCCCAGGACTCCCACTTCCACAAGAAATTTTCGTTTTGTTCGATTACGTCCATATTTATGTCCAAATACCTCCAAATATTTTGTTTGCGCGTTTAGTTCACTATTCCAAAGGCACAATGCGCGAGCGCAAAATCCAGACGAAAAGTCAAAAGAGTTCCATTACAGTTTGTAGAAACATGTCAAACGATGTTTACAATCAATCCTTAGGGTCTTTTTATAATACATCTTCAATAATATTCCAACCGGACAATAGCGTATTCATTACAGATGAAAAAGAAGGCATGGCGTGACCGCGCAGTAAACAACTGATTGGCCTCAGCCTAGTCCACTTGTTGAAATAGCTCTTATTCGACACCCTTCCACAATAGAAGCCTCAAACAACTTTCTAAAGACTGTTGACATCTACTGGAAGCCTTGGAAAGTGCAATCTGGCCCCATAGACACAGCATATTGGATAGGCAATTACTTAAATGAAACTACAAACCTCAGATTTCCCACTTCCTGGTTGGATTTGTCTCAGGTTTTCGCCTGCCATATGAGTTCTGTTATACTCACAGACATCATTCAAACACTTTTAGAAACTTCAGAGTGTTTTCTATTCAATACTACTAATAATATGCATATATTAGCATATGGGACAGAGTAGCAGGCAGTTTACTCTGGGCACCTTATTCATCCAAGCTACTCAATACTGCCCCCCTGTCACCAAGAAGTTAATGCGTTTAGGCCAATCAGTTGTGTTGTGACAAGGTAGGGGTGGTATACAGAAGACAGCCCTATTTGATAAAAGACCAAGTCCATATTATGGCAATAACAGCTCAAATAAGCAAAGAGAAAAAACAGTCCATCATTACTTTAAGACAGGTCAATCCGGAAAATTTCAAGAACTTTGAATGTTTCTTCAAGTGCAGTCGCAAAAACTATCAAGCGCTATGATGAAACTGGCTCTCATGACGACCGCCACAGAAAATGAGGATGCAGAGTTACCTCTGCTGCAGAGGATAAGTTCATAAGAGTTAACTGCACCCCAGATTGCAGACCAAATAAATGCTTCACAGAGTTCAAGTAACAGACACATCTCAACATAAACCGTTCAGAGAAGACTGAATCGGGCCTTCATGGTCGAATTGCTGCAAAGAAACCACTACTAAAGGACACATAATAAGAAGAGACTTGATTGGGCAAAGAAACACGTGCAAATTAACATTAGACCGGTGGAAATGGGTCCTTTGGTCCAAGTTTGAGATTTTTGGTTCCAACCGCCATGTTTTGTGAGACGCAGAGTAGGTGAACGGATGATCTCCGCATGTGTGGTTCCCACCGTGAAGCATGGAGGAGGAGGTGTGATGGTGTTGGGGTTCTTTGCTGGTGACACTGTCAGTGATTAATTTAGAATTCAAGGCACACTTAACAAGCATGGTTACCACAGTATTCTGCAGCGATATGCCATCCCATCTGGTTTGCACTTAATGGGACTATCATTTGTTTTTCAACAGGACAATGACCCAAAACACATATCCTGTCTGTATAAAGGCTATTTGACCGAGGAGAGTGATTGAGTGCTACAATCACCCGACCTCAACCCAATTGAGATGGTTTGGGATGAGTTGGACCGCAGAGTGAAGATAAAGCAGCCAACAAGTGCTCAGCATCTGTGGGAATTCCTTCAAGACTGTTGTAAAAGCGTTCCTTATGAAGCTGGTTGAGAGAATGCCAAGAGTGTGCAAAGCTGTCATCAAGGCAAAGGGTGGCTACTTTAAAGAATCTCAAATATAAAATATTTTTAGATTTGTTTAACACTTTTTTGGTTACTATGTGATTCCATATGTGTTATTTCATAGTTTTGATGTCTTCACTATTATTCTACATGTATAAAATAGTAAAAATAAAGAACAACCTTTGATTGAGAAGGTGTGTCCAAACCTTTGACTGGTACTGTACGTTTATAAATATAGAAAAATGAAACATGAATTTAGAAAATATGTATGTTTTGATTTGGCAAATTTTTAAAAATGTTGTTGAACATAAAATGCTCTCTCTACCTGCATATCAAAGTTCCAGAATAGGACCTCTGCTACTTTTAGAATTATGATCCAATTTATAAGTATTACCAATAGAGTGAATGTGAAAATGGATTCAAAATGGTCACCCTCTGTGATTTGCTGGATGTGCAATGATACAAGTAAAGGGAGGGCTGTAATTGATTACATTGCCTACTATGCCAATTTCTCTGTATAAAATGGGCCATAAGTATAAAACTAGCAGAGAATATTGTGTTGAAAAATGTGCCAAATCAAACATTTTATATTTTCAATATTAATGTTTATATTTTGCAATATTCATAAATGTATGTAAGAAATGTGTTCTTAAAATCAAAATACTATTCATGTCACAGAGCAAGCGGTAAAGCTTCATATGACACCAACTTTTACTTTGTAGCACCAACAGATGAAACACTATGGCTTCTTAAAGGAGGCCTGGGTGAGGACAAAATGTCTTCAATTAATTATCTATCTATTATGTTTTAAGATTTCAAAAAATAGCAAGTATATGTCAATAAAACTTTGAGTGTCTCATATTCAATGCAGAGGTCTGTATTCATAATCCAGTTATCCATGTAGTGCAGGCTCAGCCTGCCACGGGCGTGTCTGGTGCCCGCTTAGAGACACATTCACACAGTAATTGCATTACCATCAAAGTGTTTTATTTGAGGGAGATGTGATGTCGCTTAGGTTATAGTTTTTTTTTTTTAATGTTCAGCTTTTCTCTACAGACAGAACACAGTGGACCATTACAGTTGACTGTTTTGGTCAGGCTCATGATAGGATATATGAGTACAGAAATCATTTGGTTCTTTCATTCCTCACTTTCTGACCACTTGCGCCCAACCTTACTTAGTGAGCTAAAATCCCATTGACCTCTAGGGGTTGATTCTCTGACCCTTGCCCTGCCTTCTCTTACCCCCACCAGCTGTCTGTGTGCTGCTGCTGGCTGGTTGGTATGTGTCAATGAGGTGGTGGGGGGGTTCAAGGGATATCTAGGGCAGTGCATGCATTACAGCAGGGCAGTGGAATGCGCTCTGTTTTGCTTTTTGCCTCCAGTTTGTGCCTTTAAACAGCCATAAAGGTTAAAGGGTCAATTCTTTATTTTCCTCCTGTGACGTGTGTGTTTTCAGCAGCCCCCCTCTCCAGCATTGTCTAATGTCTACTCCTCTCTCTTCCTCCTCTAATTCTCTACAGGTGTGAAGAAGCCGCCAGTGGCTCCCAAACCCAAACTCGCCCCCTTGGTGAAGCTCTCGCCTCCTCCCATCGCACCCAAACCCGATCTTCTCCTCTCCCAGCCTTCCCAATCCTCCCCCCTTCTTACCCAACTCTCCCCTGCCGTGCTAAAGAGAGCCAAACCTGTTGTGGCGCCCAAACCATGCCTCTCCAAACCCTCTGCCCCAGCAGCCCCGGCTTCTCCCCCACCCCTCAGACCCAGAGTACCCCAAACCCCATCCCAGGAGTGCCGAGGGGCTGGGGACCACAGCCTCTCCTTCCTCAACTCCAGAAACGGGATCCTGTCGCAGCCCATCCTGCGCGACTCGGACTACATCATTCCTACGTGCTCCTGCGGACTCCAGGACTGCTCCCAATGCAAACGACTAGGGAATGGGAACGTTACAGTGGTCGGGAGCAATACGCTCGGCTCCTGGCCAAACGGGAATGCCACGGAAAGCACTGGAACGCTGGTAGCCAATCGGCCAGGTAAAACAGAGAACGGAGACAGTGAGAAGAGCGGAGGAGTGACCAACACCTTCCATCTCAGACTCAAGGACAAACCTCAGAGACAGGAGGGGCAGAGGGATGGAAAGGGGAGCAGGGATGAGGAGAAGCTGCAGGGGAACAAAGAGGAGAGACAGAGGAACCAGAAAGGACAGGAGGGTCAGCAGTATCAGACTGGGTCAGGGGACCAGTCATGTAATGAGGTGGCAGAGACACTAACACAGACTGAGACTAAAGCTTGTAATGCAGAACAGACATACACTGACAGCTGTAATATAGACTGCAATGAGAGCGACACTATTCCCACTCCCCTCATCCTCCCACTGGAAGTCTCCCCCATTCGCACCCCCCCACAGACAACCCCCCCCATCCGCACCCCCTTTCAGACTGTTCCATCCACCCGCAGCCCCCCACAAGTTTTACCCCCCACCCTCTCCCCCACCCAGATGGACAGTGAGCCTGACAGCACCCCCTCCCACGCAGAAAGCAGTACACAGTGTTCCAGAATACCCAGGTTACCCACTGACCTCTCAGTCCCTGCTGCCCCCAGTAAGCCCCTGCCCGTGCCGCTGCCACGCAAGCCCCGTAAACTAGCCCTGGTAAGGCAGGACGGCCTGGAGGCCAGCACCCAGGAGGGAGAGACAAAGAACCGCTCACAGGGGGGAGAGGTGGGGGAGACTGAGGGGAGTGGGGGGAGATGTCTCACGTCAGAGAAGGAAGAACACACCCAGGGAGTGTATGACAGTCCCTCTCCCTCCCAGGACCCTGAAGTTGAAGAGGAGCCTCACCCTGTGCCTCCACCTAGACAGAAGTCCCTCTCCCCCCGCCTCCACAGAGCCATCCACTGTTCCCTCAACCGAAACACCTCCCACTCTCTGGACTTGCTCTCTCAGCCTGAGCTTAACACACTAACCTCAGAGAGCAGAGGAGGAGGGGATGAAGAGGAAGAGGAGGAAGTTGAGGAAGGGTACGGAGACTTTGAGCGCTACCCCATCACCCGGAGCCTGCCCAAACAGATCAAGCTCAGCTGCCGCCCGCCCCCCGTCGGCATGACAATGAAGGCCAGCTCGGCGGAAGAGGGAGGGTCACCCAGGGCCCCACCCAGGAAGCCCCAGAGACACAGCCTGCCAGCGGGTGCCCCCCCGTCCATCACCCCCCCTCCACCCCCTCCGCACCACGCCAACACCCCCATGAGGGAGCTGCCTGCCACCCCACAGGAGAAACCAGCCTGGCGCTTCCCAAGGCCCTTCTTCAGCAGGCAGAGCTCTTCCAGACACAGCAGCGGCGGCAGCAGCCGAGGGCCCCCCCAGGGGAAAGCAGCTCTGCTGGGGGGAAAACAGAGGGCACAGTCCTTCTCCTCGGCTGACCTGCTGGCCCGCGCCGACGGCACCAAGAGGAGCCTTTCCTTCCGGAAGCTTCTGGAGCTGCGGTTGTCTGTCAGGATGTTGCCACGATTACTGGCCAGAAGCGGCCAGTCTCTGGATTGTACCAGCGTAGAGCCGGGCGGGGGGGGGGGGACGGTGGACCAGTCTGACGGCAACGTGGGGGTGTCTGGCAGGGATGGAGAGGGGTCGGTAGAGTATGAGAACGTTCCTCTGTATGAGGAGATACCGGAGTACATGAACCTGCCTTTCCTCAGCGCACGGCTGGGCTGGCCACTCACACACAGTCTGGACCCAAGCACGCACAGACACAGTGACTCAGACGTCTATGAGGTGCAGGATCCATACGAGAGCCACTGTGACTATAAGCGACCCCATTCCATTGACTATGAGAGGTACAGCATGTGTGTCACAATGTGTGTGTTTGTGCGCGTGTGTGTGGTGTGTGTGTGCGACTGTGCGTGTGAGTGTGAATTCTTTCTTCCTCTGTCTACACACACAAAGGGTCTGGGTTAGGTTTCAACGGAGTGTGTGTCATTTTGTTGTCTGATTGCATAGTGCCTCTCGTGTGTCATGGGCGACTTAGGTTTCAACGAATCCAGAGTTACAGAGCTGATCATAATCCTTTGATCATTAGTTGCCTACAGTAAATAACTTGGTTATTACACCATGCTAATTATTGTTACCGTAGTGTTAATGTACCACGATAGTCATAGATGTGTCACTTTTAATGAGCTTTAATGCTTCATGAATTCGATATCCTGGAAAGAGAGACTCGAGCAATTTACAGTAAATGTTTTGATTTTGAGCCTAGAACAATGCCATGGGTGTGTGTACTGTGTTTAGTGGTTTCTATTTGTGTGTGTGTGTGTGTGTACTGTGTCACAGTGAGACAGAAAGTATTTTAGTATTTAGGCCAGTGTTTTTAGCACCGGTTGTACTTGTGTGAGAGTTAGTTTTCACTTTGCAGTCTTGGTCCCACTTTGGTGCTAAACTATGCATTTACATGGTGGTAAGACCATGTCAGGTACATTGTGTGTACTATACCCATTATTACATAGTACTTACAATGTAGACCAACATGCTGTGTTTGTGTGAGAGTTAGCATTAGCAGGCTGTGCTTGTACGAGCGTGAGAGTTAGCTTCAGTGTTAGCCCTCCAGGCTGTGAATAGAGCATTGATGCGCAACAGGTTGGGCCGTTTTCCTGTGGGTTATTTTCAGTGGCCAGGGCAGGAAATGTCTGAAAATCGCAGAAATGCCACACTGCACTCTGAACAGGGAAAACAAACCTCCAGCAACCACCAGCCTCTCTCTCTCCTTCTCCCTCCCTCCCACTCTCTGGCTCTCGCTTTCTCATCTCTTCTTGTTCCTCTCCCATATCTCTCCCGTTCCCTCTCTCTGCCATCTCTCTCCCGCTCTCTTTCAGTTTCTCGCTCTCTCTCCTATTCCCAGTAAACCGCTTTTCGATTGACTCAGCGTAATTTAATATTTTGCTACTGTATTGGACACAAAAATATTTGCGTGTGTGGATGGGTGAATGGACTGGACACGGTCCTTGCTAACAAGAGTCAGGCCTCCCAACTCACTGTAATCACATCCTCATTCAAGTGTTCTTGTGTGTGTGTGTGTTTACCTCATATATCAAAAGGCAGTTGTGTGGGTGCAGTTGTGTGTGTGCAGTGCACGTGCGTGCTCAGACCAGTATTTTGCTAAGCCACTCTGAGGCCATGAGATAAAGGCGGTCAGTCAGATTACAGGACAGGTAGAAAGACGGGCAGGTGAAGGGAAATATTAGACTCAAAGAGTTCAGCAGTAAAGAGCCGTATGCAACACTTCCACATATATCTAGCTGCCCAGATCTGGTACTCCAGTCGGATAATATTAGTGTTTATCGTTCACTGTGTGATTTTATGTGTTTCATCGTTTGAAAGATGCTTGCATTTGTGCGTGCTTGTGTGTGTATGTGTGTGTGCGTGTTTGCAAGCATGTGTGTGTATGTGTATGCCGTTGTGGTTGTTTGAAAGAGTGTGTGTATGTGTGTCGTGAATCTGTAGTGTTTCCCAAGCATCTGAGCCTGTTCCGTTTATGTAACTAGCCTCAGGCAGTAAACAAGAGGCACTCTGTGCCTGACCCAGTGTGCAGGAAGTCCTGTCTATGGAGGGAGAGAGGAAGAGAAAGAGAGTGAAAGAATGGGAGAAAAGAGAGAAAGATGGGGGGTAGGGAAGAGAAACAGGGTATAGAGGGAAAAAGGAGACAAGAGGAGGGGGAAAGAAGTAGTCAAAATAAAGTAGTCAAAATAAAGAGAGTGACAGTATCTTATGAGTCCTCCAGATTAGAAAGTAGATAGTACTTTGGGTTTGTTTGGTTCAAAATCCAGCAGTGATAATATCTCCTGGAAAGGCTGTGAAGCCAAGATGAAAACATTAGTGGCACAAACACATGTTGCTACTTGTGCCACTCAGCAGACAGACCTGTATCAGCTGACTGAAGAGCAGACTGGTGCCCTGCTGCCAGCAGACAGGCTGTCTGTGGAGTCTTCATGGAAACTATGTTTACCTGAGTACAGCTGTGGACAAAGTATTGACATCCGTGTTTCAGGCTGGTGATCATCTGAGTCCCATGGCTATAGAGACATTGTGTCAAAGTGTACAGCACTTTGAGATATCAGCTAATGTACGAAGGGCTATATAAATAAATTTGATTTGATTTGATTTGAATTACTGTTTCCATAAAACGTTCAAAAGGCCATTCAGAAGTGTGTGTACGTGGTATGCTTGCATGGATATACTGTATGTGTAAGTGCACACACACTCTGGCTGATAACCATGAGGATAATGCAGTGACCTTCCTGTTTTGCCTGCAGAGGCTGGCATGGATTGGACGATGCTCACTCTGAGGAGGAAGTCCACAGCTCTGACGAGGATGACAACAGCTCCACCTCCAGCAAGGAGCACCTGGAGCTGTCAGAAGAAGACAGACAGGTAGATATCTTTAATACACACACACATCCTTATGTGGTTGTTATTAACTGGGGATGGTCACACAATCTGCAACACTGGCTCAGGAGGACACGCTGGTACGCACACACCCCCAGATCGACAGTGGATGTGGCGGCCTTGTCAATAAGGTTACGGTAGGGCTCTTTAGATGTGTTTGCTCTGGTAGGTCCTATGGCCATGCAGTGAGGTGTGAGTGATAACAGAGGGGATATTACTGAGCCAGAGTAATGACAGTGATGACAGGTGGTATAACAGGAAGGATATTGGCAGGCATAACACGAGTGATAAGGACACCATCGGACAGGCGTCATGGAGCCAAAATGGGTGCTGGGCACAGGGCTCTATGAAGGAAAGAAAGGCAGGCGGGGATATCACACTGCCTGCGTGTGATGGAGCTGGGGTCTCGGGGGTCAGACATAGAGGGTTTATCGGGTAGGAATAACTCTGAAACTCCTGTCTGACCCTATGCATGATACTCTGAAGCAGCGTTTCTTAAAGTATGGGGTCGCGTACCTGTCAATTGTGGGTCGCGACGTATTGCATTAATTACTGGAATTGATTTGGCCAAGTGCAACTGCTCTCTCGGTTCAGTGCGCTCTCTGCTCAGTTTGGCAGCTGCAGGAGTGGGAGAGGTAGAGGGGGATACCCGTGTTCTTTGCGGTTTACCGGATCTTTTTTCTGCAGTTTTCTTGAAGATCATTGCGCGACCCACACCCTGCAGCGCTGTAGTTCAAACCACTGACTTGTTATTCCCACTCGCAGCTGTCATGAAATGGACTCATGCTAGCCACATGTTCTGACTGAGCTCAATCGTCATGAAATGGACTCGTGCTAGCCACATGTTCTGACTGAGCTCAATCGTCATGAAATGGACTCGTGCTAGCCACATGTTCTGAATGAGCTCAATCGTCATGAAATGGACTCGTGCTAGCCACATGTTCTGACTGAGCTCAATCGTCATGAAATGGACTCGTGCTAGCCACATGTTCTGACTGAGCTCAATCGTCATGAAATGGACTCATGCTAGCCACATGTTCTGACTGAGCTCAATCGTCATGAAATGGACTCATGCTAGCCACATGTTCTGACTGAGCTCAATCGTCATGAAATGGACTCATGCTAGCCACATGTTCTGACTGAGCTCAATCGTCATGAAATGGACTCATGCTAGCCACATGTTCTGACTGAGCTCAATCGTCATGAAATGGACTCATGCTAGCCACATGTTCTGACTGAGCTCAATCGTCATGAAATGGACTCATGCTAGCCACATGTTCTGACTGAGCTCAATCGTCATGAAATGGACTCATGCTAGCCACATGTTCTGACTGAGCTCAATCGTCATGAAATGGACTCATGCTAGCCACATGTTCTGAATGAGCTCAATCGTCATGAAATGGACTCATGCTAGCCACATGTTCTGACTGAGCTCAATCGTCATGAAATGGACTCATGCTAGCCACATGTTCTGACTGAGCTCAATCGTCATGAAATGGACTCATGCTAGCCACATGTTCTGACTGAGCTCAATCGTCATGAAATGGACTCATGCTAGCCACATGTTCTGAAGGAGCTCAATCGTCATGAAATGGACTCATGCTAGCCACATGTTCTGACTGAGCTCAATCGTCATGAAATGGACTCATGCTAGCCACATGTTCTGACTGAGCTCAATCGTCATGAAATGGACTCATGCTAGCCACATGTTCTGACTGAGCTCAATCGTCATGAAATGGACTCATGCTAGCCACATGTTCTGACTGAGCTCAATCGTTATGAAATGGACTCATGTTAGCCACGTGTTCTGACTGAGCTCAATCGTCATGAAACGCATATACAGCGATGACGTTGTCTCTTTCATACAAACGTTGAGGAATAACGAGGAGCAGCCACACTGTGTTTTGTGTGGGCAAGTGTTTAGTGATGAGCCTCACAAAACCCACAAATGAATCAAATGACACGTCCTGACCAAACATCCACAGTATGACGGTAAACCCAGGGAGTTCTTTCAGAACAGGGCAGAATGCTTCAGGAAACAGTGCTTCCACAGTGGAAAAGTAAGTCAACTAACAAGGCATTGTTGTCATTTAATAACAGGTGATAATAAGCAGAAATAAGGGAGTACTATCTCTCATAGTAGTATATGTGAGTTTATCTTTCAAACAATCCCCTGGCCTTGTAACATTAACCAGCTAGTAGCTAACGTTAGCCAAAGCCTGCTAACTAGCTACTGAGAGTGCAACCCTAAGAAACAGTACAGATGAAGATGAAAAATTCGGGCCTACTGTACATTTTACTGTAGAAATTATTGTTGAAAACAAGTCTAGGTTGGAACTGTTGCTGTTACAAGTAATACTTTTTATTCTGAACTGGAATAAACTGTTTGAAGAAAGATTATTTTTTGGGGGCAAACTCTCACAGTTCTGGGTTGCTCATCTGCAGCAGGAAGCGGTCTCCTGCCTGACTGAGAAAGCAGTAGATGTTCAGATCCAGTTTGGCACTACATACCTATGCAAGTCAGGGTTCTCAAGTACAGACACAGTGTTAATGCTGAGCATGACTTCAGTGTTGCACTGTCTAAAGCAGAGTCCAGAATAGCCTGAGATGGCATAGCAGTTCAGACGTCTTTTGTCCTCGTCGTGTCGTGTATATATATATATTTACAACTTTTTTCACATACATTTTATTTTTATTTTCCATCAACTCATCTTCAATACACTCTCCTGCAACCTGCCTCACCAATTGATATGTATAAATACGTATTATTTACCTCAAATCTGCAATCCTCCAAGAAGCTAGCCAGAAGCTAGCCAGAAACTCCAAGAAGCTAGCCAGAAGCTAGCCAGGAGCTAGCCAGAAGCTAATCAGAAGCTAGTTAGCTTCTTTACTGGCAACTCGTTAGTATTCAGCTAACCACGGTTTGTGGTCATCAGCTATCCTTTAACTCGAAAATCTATCGCCAGTTTGTACGGCGCAGCGCGGCTCGGAACGGAACATACCGGACCGATTTTTCTCTCCATGTCCCTGGATTTCAACTGCTCTCTGGACATTCACTCCCGGATCTCACAGCTAGCTGGCTGCTATCCGTGTGTCTATCTGCTTTCGTCGATTCCGGAGCAAACATCAATTACTCCGGAGCTAGCCAGCTCCGTCAATCACTCCTGGGCTGCAGTCACCTATCCGGACCCGTTTTACTGCCTACGCGGAGCCCCACCGGGCCTTCACAACTGGACTGCCGACGTTATCTACCCGAAGGAGATCCGGCTGGCTCCTCCGTCGCGACGTTACCTGAACGCCCATCTGCGGCCTGCTAACCGTTAGCTGTCTTACCGGCTGCTCTCAGAATAGACAATCGGACAATTTATTTATTTTATTATTATTATGTTTCTTCTTGGGCCTCTATAACTATATCTATTGTTTTTATTTTTTTGTTGTTGTGTGATTTGGACTAATCCCCTCTACAACACGGAACTCCACTAATCTACTGACGGAACGCAAGAGGTGGCTAACAACAGACCTCCATCCTATGCTAGCTTGCTACCGATGTCCTGGCTAGCTGTCTAAATCGCCGTGACCCCCAGACCAACCTCTCCACTCCCTGGACCCTTTTGATCACTCGACTAAGGATGCCTCTCCTTAATGTCAATATGTCTTGTCCATTGCTGTTCTGGTTAGTGTTTATTGGCTTATTTCACTGTAGAGCCTCTAGTCCTGCTCACTATACCTTATCCAACTTATTAGTTCCACCACCCACACATGCAATGACATCTCCTGGTTTCAATGATGTTTCTAGAGACAATATCTCTCTCTTCATCACTCAATACCTAGGTTTACCTCCACTGTATTCACATCCTACCATACCTTTGTCTGTACATTATACCTTGATGCTATTTTATCGCCCCCAGAAACCTCCTTTTACTCTCTGTTCCAGACGTTCTAGACGACCAATTCTTATTGCTTTTAGCCGTACCCTTATTCTTCTCCTCCTATGTTCCTCTGGCGATGTAGAGGTGAATCCAGGCCCTGCAGTGCCTAGCTCCACTCCTATTCCCCAGGCGCTCTCTTTTGATGACTTCTGTAACCGTAATAGCCTTGGTTTCATGCATGTTAACATTAGAAGCCTCCTCCCTAAGTTTGTTCTTTTCACTGCTTTAGCACACTCTGCCAACCCGGATGTTCTAGCTGTGTCTGAATCCTGGCTTAGGAAGACCACCAAAAATTCAGAAATTTTAATTCCAAACTACAACATTTTCAGACAAGATAGAACTGCCAAAGGGGCGGTGTTGCAATCTACTGCAAAGATAGCCTGCAGAGTTCTGTCCTACTATCCAGGTCTGTACCCAAACAATTTGAACTTCTACTTTTAAAAATCCACCTCTCTAAAAACAAGTCTCTCACCGTTGCCGCCTGCTATAGACCACCCTCTGCCCCCAGCTGTGCTCTGGACACCATATGTGAACTGATTGCCCCCATCTATCTTCAGAGCTCGTGCTGCTAGGCGACCTAAACTGGAACATGCTTAACACCCCAGCCATCCTACAATCTAAACTTGATGCCCTCAATCTCACACAAATTATCAATGAACCTACCAGGTACCCCCCAAAGCCTTAAACACGGGCACCCTCATAGATATCATCCTAACCAACTTCCCTCTAAATACACCTCTGCTGTCTTCAACCAAGATCTCAGCGATCACTGCCTCATTGCCTGCATCCGTAATGGGTCAGCGGTCAAACGACCTCCACTCATCACTGTAAAACGCTCCCTGAAACACTTCAGCGAGCAGGCCTTTCTAATCGACCTGGCCGGGGTGTCCTGGAAGGATATTGATCTCATCCCGTCAGTAGAGGATGCCTGGATATTTTTTTAAAATGCCTTCCTAACAATCTTAAATAAACATGCCCCATTCAAGAAAATAAGAACCAGGAACAGATATAGCCCTTGGTTCTCCCCAGACCTGACTGCCCTTAACCAACACAAAAACATCCTATGGCGTTCTGCATTAGCATCGAACAGCCCCCGTGATATGCAGCTGTTCAGGGAAGCTAGAAACCGTTATACACAGGCAGTTAGAAAAGCCAAGGCTAGCTTTTTCAAGCAGAAATTTGCTTCCTGCAACACTAACTCTAAAAAGTTCTGGGACACTGTAAAGTCCATGGAGAATAAGAACACCTCCTCCCAGCTGCCCACTGCACTGAAGATAGGAAACACTGTCACCACTGATAAATCCACCATAATTGAGAATTTCAATAAGCATTTTTCTACGGCTGGCCATGCTTTCCACCTGGCAACTCCTACCCCGGTCAACAGCATTGCACCCCCAACAGCAACTCGCCCAAGCCTTCCCCATTTCTCCTTCTCCCAAATCCATTCAGCTGAAGTTCTGAAAGAGCTGAAAAATCTGGACCCCTACAAATCAGCCGGGCTAGACAATCTGGACCCTTTCTTTCTAAAATTATCTGCCGAAATTGTTGCCACCCCTATTACTAGCCTGTTCAACCTCTCTTTCGTGTCATCTGAGATTCCCAAAGATTGGAAAGCAGCTGCGGTCATCCCCCTCTTCAAAGGGGGGACACTCTTGACCCAAACTGCTACAGACCTATATCTATCCTACCATGCCTTTCTAAGGTCTTCGAAAGCCAAGTCAACAAACAGATTACCGACCATTTCGAATCTCACCATACCTTCTCTGCTATGCAATCTGGTTTCAGAGCTGGTCATGGGTGCACCTCAGCCACGCTCAAGGTCCTAAACGATATCTTAACCGCCATCGATAAGAAACATTACTGTGCAGCCGTATTCATTGATCTGGCCAAGGCTTTCGACTCTGTCAACCACCACATCCTCATCGGCAGACTCGACAGCCTTGGTTTCTCAAATGATTGCCTCGCCTGGTTCACCAACTACTTCTCTGATAGAGTTCAGTGTGTCAAATCTGAGGGTCTGCTGTCCGGACCTCTGGCAGTCTCTATGGGGGTGCCACAGGGTTCAATTCTTGGACCGACTCTCTTCTCTGTATACATCAATGAGGTCGCTCTTGCTGCTGGTGAGTCTCTGATCCACCTCTACGCAGACGACACCATTCTGTATACTTCCGGCCCTTCTTTGGACACTGTGTTAACAACCCTCCAGGCAAGCTTCAATGCCATACAACTCTCCTTCCGTGGCCTCCAATTGCTCTTAAATACAAGTAAAACTAAATGCATGCTCTTCAACCGATCGCTACCTGCACCTACCCGCCTGTCCAACATCACTACTCTGGACGGCTCTGACTTAGAATACGTGGACAACTACAAATACTTAGGTGTCTGGTTAGACTGTAAACTCTCCTTCCAGACCCATATCAAACATCTCCAATCCAAAGTTAAATCTAGAATTGGCTTCCTATTTCGCAACAAAGCATCCTTCACTCATGCTGCCAAACATACCCTTGTAAAATTGACCATTCTACCAATCCTCGACTTTGGCGATGTCATTTACAAAATAGCCTCCAATACCCTACTCAACAAATTGGATGCAGTCTATCACAGTGCAATCCGTTTTGTCACCAAAGCCCCATATACTACCCACCATTGCGACCTGTACGCTCTCGTTGGCTGGCCCTCGCTTCATACTCGTCGCCAAACCCACTGGCTCCATGTCATCTACAAGACCCTGCTAGGTAAAGTCCCCCCTTATCTCAGCTCGCTGGTCACCATAGCATCTCCCACCTGTAGCACACGCTCCAGCAGGTATATCTCTCTAGTCACCCCCAAAACCAATTCTTTCTTTGGCCGCCTCTCCTTCCAGTTCTCTGCTGCCAATGACTGGAACGAACTACAAAACTCTCTTAAATTGGAAACACTTATCTCCCTCACTAGCTTTAAGCACTAACTGTCAGAGCATCTTACAGATTACTGCACCTGTACATAGCCCACCTATAATTTAGCCCAAACAACTACCTCTTTCCCAACTGTATTTAATTAATTTATTTATTTTGCTCCTTTGCACCCCATTATTTTTATTTCTACTTTGCACATTCTTCCATTGCAAAACTACCATTCCAGTGTTTTACTTGCTATATTGTATTTACTTTGCCACCATGGCCTTTTTTGCCTTTACCTCCCTTCTCACCTAATTTGCTCACATTGTATATAGACTTGTTTTTTTTACTGTATTATTGACTGTATGTTTGTTTTACTCCATGTGTAACTCTGTGTCGTTGTATGTGTCGAACTGCTTTGCTTTATCTTGGCCAGGTCGCAATTGTAAATGAGAACTTGTTCTCAACTTGCTTACCTGGTTAAATAAAGGTGAAATAAATAAAATAAAATAAAAATAGACCTGCTTGTTGAAAACTTCAACCAGCCACACACCTCTCATTAGGACTGTGTGTGTGTATTTTCTGGCCTACATCTGTGTGATGTGATCAATCAGTTTATTCCAGTTCAGAATAAAAAGATATGCATTTTTAACAGCAGCAGTTCCAACCTAGACTCTATCAACAATAATTTATACAGAAAGATGTACAGTAGGCTTGATTTTAAAAAATCTGTACTGTTGCGGAGGTTTGCACGATCAAAAAGCCTGTGTGTGTGTGTGTGTTCTGTTATACATCTGTGTGATGTGATCAATCTGTTTATTCCAGTTCAGAATCCAATAATTTATTGTATTTTAACCACAACAGTTCCAACCTAGACAGATATGTAAGAGTGTTTTTAATGGGGAAAAATAAACATGAAAAGATTTATGGGTATTGTTATTTGTTATGTTCTATATTGCATTTTTTTTTTTGGCATAAGGGCAATGAAATGTACCGATATTTACTTATAGTTGCATATTTTCCTAAGCTTGGGTCCCAGGAAAACACTGGGTCCCAGGCTGAAAAAGTTTAAGAACCCCTGCTCTAAAAGGCTGTGTTTGTAACAGACAAAAACACGAGTACACACACACACACAATTAAGGAGCAGGAGGCCCCTTCAGTCACGCAAGGGTAAGGCCACTGTCCAAATTAAGACCACCCCATTTCCAGCCCAGACCACTCACTATCAGACTGAAAGGGGGAGAGAGAGTGAGGGAGGGAGAGTGCAGAGGGGAGAGAAGATAGCTGAAGTGGAGACGTGTGAAACGGTGCCTCTGCTTTCGGACATAATCTCTGTTGAGTGTCTGTTTAGAAACAGAAAATGGGCAGATTATTGTGCCTATGCATACTATAGCAGGACAGTCAGATGGTGGTTATTGTGCCTATGCATACTATAGCAGGACAGTCAGATGGTGGTTATTGTGCCTATGCATACTATAGCAGGACAGTCAGATGGTGGGCTGCAGTGACCTTGTAAGTGGAAGTATGTCTGTACCGTTTAGAATATGGTTAGCTAGCTTTTTACACTACATGGACTGAATGCTGTGCTTTTCTCTGTCTGTCTTTCTGTCTGTCGTTCCAGCAGGAGGATGAGGTGAAGAGGAAAAAGGTTGTGCATATCGCCCAGGAGATCATGAGCTCTGAGAAAGTGTGAGTACCCGAGACACACACACACACACACGCAATCAATGACTTTATCATGAGAATATACCACAGAACCTTTCCTTTTTTTTAGCGCTGGGTGTCTTTTTTTGTCATATATAATGTTTTACACCCATCTCCTCTCCCTCCAGGTTTGTGGACGTCCTGAAGCTTCTTCACATAGTAAGTATCACTTAATCCTCTGGGCTTTTGATGAGCACCATATCTGTGTGTTCAATGGTGTTACTCAGCAAGCCTTCGACTAGCTGAGCCGTGTTGCCTTTCTCCTCTGCCCCTGAGGCAGCAGTACTCAGCAGTGGAGTTGTCTCTGGTAGAACTGTTGTTGTTGTTGTTTTTGTTCCTGTTACACTTAGCAGGATCAGTGATAAACACTTAGACTCACATTTTCTAAATCATAAACGAAGCTAAGGAGTCAAGCATGTGTTGCTAGTTTCAACTTTCAAGTGGTGGCTTTATAGAGTGGAAACATAGGCTAGAGTTGTTTCATTATATTTAACTACCGGCTAGCTAGCTCACTGCTCCTGCCTGGTGGGTGGATACCGTCCCTGCTCTGTGCCTGTTGGGGTGAAAAGTGGAGCAGGTAACCGTGACGACAGAGCTGGGTGCTTTGATGTTGGTCTCAGGGGGAGGTGACACGTGTGTGTGTGGGATCTCTGATGAGTGTTGTTAACTCACGGTGGTAGTGTTGTGGTGGTTACTGTACTGGTCTGGTCTACTGGGCAGGGCTGGGCTGTGTCAGGCTGAGGTGGTCAACTGTACCAGCCAGGTCAAACTGTCCTGGGCTCTTAAAAAGGATTTGATTTTGCAGCAGAAGATAGACTGTGTGCTGGATTTCAATATTTTATTTATTTCAAGGAGAAATGCTTTAAATGCTTTAATCCAGAACAGGCAGTTAACCCACTGTTCCTAGGCCGTCATTGAAAATAAGAATTTGTTCTTAACTGACTTGCCTAATTAAATAAAGGTAAAATAAAAATTTGCGTCTCTAAAATCTCTCTAAACCCAAAATTTGTCTTAGATGGCCGCAGGGTCTACTTCCTCTTGGGAGTGGCTTTCAGACTGCCCGAAAGGGAAATTGCAGGTACACACACACACACACACACACACTGCCTTAAACAGGACCCACTATGGGACTAATTTTGAATATGGGGCATGAGAGAGACGGAGAGGGAAAGAGAGATGAAAGAGGGGGAGAGGGAGACTTAAAGAAAGAGGTCAAATCACATTCTTCAGTCTCCATGGCTGCCCCTGGCCACAGAACAGCTGCTTCCTGCAGTGAGTGAGTGGGTGGAAGACCCCCAGACATAGAAATGCCTCGGCTAATCCTGTGTGTGTGTGTGTGTTTTGGTTTCACACTTAAGTCCTCCCTTATACCCTATAGGATGGTTCTCATTTGATATGTTGTGTACAATAATGTGTTGCATTATATTTTGACTTGACTTTTGACATGTTTTCTAGAGATACAGTTGAAGTCGGAAGTTTACATACACCTTAGCCAAATACATTTAAACTCAGTTTTTCACAATTCCTGACATTTAATCCTAGTAAAAATTCTGTCTTAGGTCAGTTAGGATCCCCACTTTATTTTAAGAATGTGAAATGTCAGAATAATAGTAGAGATAATGATTTGTTTCAGCTTTTATTTCTTTCATCACATTCCCAGTGGGTCAGAAGTTTACATACACTTAGTTAGTATTTGGTAGCATTGCCTTTAAATTGTTTAACTTTAGTCAAACATTTCGGGTAGCCTTCCACCAGCTTCCCACAATAAGTTGGGTGCATTTTGGCCCATTCCTCCTGACAGAGCTGGTGTAACTGAGTCAGGTTTGTAGGCCTCCTTGCTCGCACATGTTTTTCCAGTTCCGCCCACACATTTTCTATAGGATTGAGGTCAGGGCTTTATGATGGCCACTCCGATACTTTGACTTTGTTGTCCTTAAGCCATTTTGCCACAACTTTGGAAGTATGCTTGGGGTCATTGTCCATTTGGAAGACCCATTTGCGACCAAGCTTTAACTTGACTGAAGTCTTGAGATGTTGCTTCAATGTAGCCACATCATTTCCCAACCTCATGATGCCATCCAGTTTGTGAAGTGCACCAGTCCCTTCAGCAGCAAAGCACCCCCACAACATGATGCTGCCACCCCCGGGCTTCACAGTTGGGATGAGGTTCTTCAGCTTGCAAGCCTTCCCCTTTTTCCTCCAAACATAATGATGGTCAGTATGGCCAAACATTTATATTTTTGTTTCATCAGACCAGAGGACATTTCTCCCAAAATTACAATCTTTGTCCCCATGTGCAGTTGCAAACCGTAGTCTGGCTTTGTTATGGCGTTTTGGAGCAGTGGCTTCTTCCTTGCTGAGCAGCCTTTCAGGTTATGTCAATATAGGACTCGTTGTATTGTGGATATAGATACTTTTGTACCGGTTTCCTCCAGAATCTTCACAAGGTCCTTTGCTGTTGTTCTGGGTTTGATTTGCACTTTTCGCGCCAAAGTACGTTCATCTCTAGGAGATGGAACTAGTCTCCTTCCTGAGCGGTATGGCGGCTGCTTAGTCCCATGGTGTTTGTACAGATGAACGTGGTACCTTCAGGCGTTTGGAAATTGCTCCCGAGGATGAACCAGACTTGTGGAGGTTTACAATTTTTTTTCTAAGGTCTTGGCTGATTTCTTTTGATTTTCCCATGATGTCAAGCAAAGAGGCACTGAGTTTGAAGGTAGGCCTTGAAATATATCCACAGGTACAACTCCAATTGACTCAAATGATGTCAATTAGAATCTTCTAAAGCCATGACATTATTTTCTGGTATTAACCAAGCTGTTTAAAGGCACAGTCAACTTAGTGTATGTAAACTTCTGACCCACTGGAATTGTGATGCAGTGAATTATAAGTGAAATAATCTGTCTGTAAACAATTGTTGGAAAAATTACTTGTCATGCACAAAGTAGATGTCCTAACTGACTTGACAAAACTATAATTTGTTAACAAGAAATTTGTTGAGTGGTTGAAAAACTAGTTTTAATGACTCCAACCTAACTGTATGTACACTTCCGACTTCAACTCTACATGTTTCGGGTCCTTCACACTGCAGCTGTGTGTGTTTTATTGTGGGTGTGGGGCTGTGGTTGTGTGACAGTGTTCACCAGGACATTGGGACCCTGCCCTGGTTGTCTCACCACTTCCTTCCACCTGGATGTGTGTGTTGGCTCACTGGGCAGTGTGAGAGTGCTGACTCAGTTGTGTGTGTGTGTGTATGATGCAGAGGGACGCATGTTTATGAGGTGATAACCAGGTGTTCCTGTGCTGTACTGTGTAACGTCTCTCTGCCCTGCAGCTGTGTGTTTGTGTTAATTAGTCTCCCACCACTCTGTTGTCGCTGTGTCAGTTCCCTTCATTCGTCTGTCGACATTAACCCCCTCGCTCCCTGCAGGATTTCCGGGACGCAGTTGCCAAGGCGACGCGTCAGAATGGTAAGCCAGTGGTTGAAGAGCGTATTCTAACCCAGATCCTCTACTACCTGCCTCAACTATACCAGCTCAACCGAGACCTGCTCCGGGAGCTAGAGGAGAGAGTGGCCCACTGGTACGCACCCTCACCATCATTATCAGCACCAGAGATACAAACCTCAACTGACCATGCCAAGCTGTGGACAGCTGAACTCAGACCAGACCACAATGACCATCTCCATCCCTCTGCCTCTCTTCTCCCTGCCCCTCTCACCTCTCTCTCTGCTGTGTAGGGGGGACCACCAGAGGCTGGCAGACATCTTTGTTCAGAAGGGGCCGTACCTGAAGATGTACTCCACCTACATCCGGCAGTTTGACAACAACGTGGCTATGCTGGACGAACAGTGTAGGAAAAACCCTGGCTTCGCCGCTGTGGTCCGGGAGTTTGAGGTAAACAGCTGTGTGTGTGTGCGTGTGTGTGTGTCATAGGAAGTTCCTATCCGCATAGTTGATGATAGAGTGGTAAAATACGTGGGTGTTTAGATGTAACAAGCCAGACATAGTCTGAAGACT
The DNA here is from genome assembly GCF_034236695.1 of Oncorhynchus nerka. Taxonomy (NCBI): domain Eukaryota; kingdom Metazoa; phylum Chordata; class Actinopteri; order Salmoniformes; family Salmonidae; genus Oncorhynchus; species Oncorhynchus nerka. Next base: position 54,985,774 of record NC_088418.1, read on the forward strand.
ACATTGGCGCCAAGGACGTGGAGCTAGATTTGAGTATGTATACTGTTAATACTGTATGCAAATGTGTGTGACAATTCTCCTGTACTCTGTCCCAGATGAGTCCTAGATGTGCCAGCCTGGCTCTGAAGCACTACCTGCTGAAACCTGTGCAGAGAATCCCCCAGTATCAGCTTCTGCTCACAGGTACACACACATACACACAGATGGGGGGGTTACTGGATATGCAGGGAGGGGGTGCTGTGCTGAAGAGTCTATATCGGTCTGCTAATACAGGACTAGGAAAGGCCCAGTGCACTGTGATTTTTATTTTATTTTTATATATATTTAACTGTTTACCAGCATTTGTAACTTGAGTCTGATAATTATCTGTACAAAACAGTTAGTATGATAATACTTCTGGAATATAAAAATACTTGCCTGATATACGTTTTCCAGTTTTTTTTTATAATTTGCAAATGCAACTTATTTCTATGTGAAAACTGAAATGGTCGATTCATTCCTTTTCTATTTTAGTAGACGCTCTTATCCAGAGCAACTTACAGTAGTGAGCTCATACATTTTCAATCGAACACACAAACCTGGCAATGTAAGTGCCTTGCTCTACAAACTGAGCCACATCATCACCTCATCACAAACCACTTGATGTCTCAATGTACTCAATTACTGTATTGTCCATTGTTTTTCTTCATGCTGATAGAAAGTCTATAGGTACAAACCTAGATGACCAGCCTATGTACAATACAGTCATGTACATTTAGATTAAGTGGTTTGTAAGGATGGTAAATTAATACTGCATTAAAAGTGGTTGTTTTCCATATTATTTGATCAAGAAAACGTCAACTCACCAACATTACGACCAGGAATACGACTTTCCCGAAGCGGATCCTCTGTTTGGTCCACCACCCAGGACAATGGATCGGATCCCAGCCGGCGACCCAAAACAACGGCGCCGCAGAACGGGCAGACGGAGCTGTCTTCTGGTCAGGCTCCGTAGACGGGCACATCGTGCACCGCTCCCGAGCATACTACTCGCCAATGTCCAGTCTCTTGACAACAAGGTAGACAAAATCCGAGCAGGGGGTTGCCTTCCAGAGAGACATCAGAGATTGTAACGTTCTTTGTTTCACGGAAACATGGCTCACTCGGGATACGTTATCAGAGTCGGTACAGCCACCTGGCTTCTTCACGCATCGCGCTGACAGAAACAAACATCTCTCTGGGGAGAAGAAGGGCGGGGGTGTATGCCTTATGAATAACGAGATGTGGTGTGATCATAACAACATACAGGAACTCGGAAGTCCTTTTGTTCACCTGACCTACAATTCCTCACAATCAAATGCCGACCGCATTATCTACCAAGAGAATTCTCTTCGATCATAATCACAGTCGTGTTTATCCCACCCCAGGCAGACACATCGACAGCCCTGAAATAACTTAATTTGACTCTATGTAAACTGGAAACCACATATCCTGAGGCTGCATTTATTGTAGCTGGGGATTTTAACAAGGCTAATCTGAAAACACGACTCCCTAAATTTTATCAGCATATTGAATGTGCGACCCGGGCTGGTAAAACCCTGGATCATTGTTATTCTAACTTCCGCGACGCATATAAAGCCCTCACCCGCACTCTTTTCGTAAAATCTGACCACGACTCCATTTTGTTGCTCCCCGCCTATAGACAGAAACTAAAACAGAAAGTCTCAGGTCTGTTCAACGCTGGTCCGACCAAATGGATTCCACGCTTCAAGATTGCTACGATCACGTGGACTGGGATATGTTCCACATAGCGTTGGACAATAACATTGATGAATAAGCTGATTCGGTGAGCGAGTTTATTAGCAAGTGCATTGGTGATGTTGTACCCACAGCGTCTACTATTTAAACATTCCCCAACCAGAAACCTTGGATTGATGGCAGCATTCGCGCAAAACTGAACGTGTTAACCACTGCTTTTAATCAGGGCAAGGTGATCGGAAACATGACCGAATACAAACAATGTAGCTATTCCCTCCGCAAGGCAATCAAACAAGCTAAGCGTCAGTATAGAGACAAAGTACAGTCGTGGCCAAAAGTTTTTGAGAATGACGCAAATATTTAATTTCCACAAAGTTTGCTGCTCAGTGTCTTTAGATTGTTTTGTCAGATGTTACTGTGGAATACTGAAGTATAATTACAAGCATTTCATAAGTGTCAAAGGCTTTTATTGACAATTACATGAAGTTGATGCAAAGAGTCAATATTTGCAGTGTTGACCCTTCTTTTTCAAGACCTCTGCAATCCGCCCTGGCATGCTGTCAATTAACTTCTGGGCCACATCCTGACTGATGGCAGCCCATTCTTGCATAATCAATGCTTGGAGTTTGTCAGAATTTGTGGGTTTTTGTTTGTCTACCCGCCTCTTGAGGATTGATCACAAGTTCTCAATGGGATTAAGGTCTGGGGAGTTTCCTTGCCATGGACCCAAAATATCAATGTTCCCCGAGCCACTTAGTTATCACTTTTGCTTTATGGCAAGGTGCTCCATCATGCTGGAAAAGGCATTGTTCTTCACCAAACTGTTCCTGGATGGTTGGGAGAAGATCTGGGGGATTCTCTCTCGGAGGATGTGTTGGTGCCATTCTTTATTCATGGCTGTGTTCTTAGGCAAAATTGTGAGTGAGCCCACTCCTTTGGCTGAGAAGCAACCCCACACATGAATGATCTCAGGATGCTTTACTGTTGGCATGACATAGGACTGATGGTAGCACTCACCTTGTCTTCTCCGGACAAGCTTTTTTCCGGGTTCCCCAAACAATCGGAAAGGGGATTCATCAGAGAAAATGACTTTACCCCAGTCCTCAGCAGTCCAATCCCTGTACCTTTTGCAGAATATAAGTCTGTCCCTGATGTTATTCCTGGAGAGAAGTGGCTTCTTTGCTGCCCTTCTTGACACCAGGTCATCCTCCAAAAGTCTTCGCCTTACTGTGCATGCAGATGCACTCACACCTGCCTGCTGCCATTCCTGAGCAAGCTCTGTACTGGTGGTGTTCCGATCCCGCAGCTGAATCAACTTAAGGAGATGGTCCTGGCACTTGGGGGACTTTCTTGGGCGCCCTGAAGCCTTCTTCACAACAATTGAACCGCTCTCCTTGAAGTTCTTGATGATCCGATAAATAGTTGATTTAGGTGCAATCTTACTGGCAGCAATATCCTTGCCTGTTAAGCCCTTTTTGTTTAAAGCAATGATGACGGAACGTGTTTCCTTGCAGGTAACCATGGTTGACAGAGGAAGAACAATGATTCCAAGCACCAGCCTCCTTTTAAAGCTTCCAGTCTGTTATTCAAACTCAATCAGCATGACAGAGTGATCTCCAACCTTGTCCTTGTCAACACCCACACCTGTGTTAACAAGAGAATCACTGACATGATGTCAGCTGGTCCTTTTGTGGCAGGGCTGAAATGCAGTGGAAATGTTTTTGGGGGGATTCAGTTCATTTGCATGGCAAGGAGGGACTTTGCAATTAACTGCAATTCATCTGATCACTCTTCATAACATTCCTGAGTATATGCAAATTGCCATCATACAAACTGTGGCAGCAGATTTTGTGAAAATTAATATTTGTGTCATTCTCAAAACTTTGGGCCACGACTGTAGAGTCGCAATTCAACGGCTCAGACACGAGAGGTATGTGGCAGGGTCTACAGTCAATCACGGACTACAAAAGGAAAACCAGCCCCGTCGCGGACACAATGTCTTTCTCCCAGGCAAACAAGACTATTTCTTTGCTCGCTTTGACGACAACACATTGCCACTGACACGGCCCGCTACCAAAACCTGCGGGCTCTCCTTCACTGCAGCCAACGTGAGTAAAACATTTAAACGTGTTAACCCTCGCACGGCTGCCGGCCCAGACGGCATCCCCGGCTGCGTCCTCAGAGCACGCGAAGACCAGCTGGCTGGTGTGTTTATGGACATTTTCAATCAATCCTTATCCCAGTCTGCTGATCCCACATGCTTCAAGAGGGCCACCATTGTTCCTGTTCCCAAGAAAGCAAAGGTAACTGAGCTAAATGACTATCGCCCCGTAGCACTCACTTCCGTCATCATGAAGTGCTTTAAGAGACTAGTCAAGGACCATATCACCTCCACCCTAACTGACACCCTAGACCCACTCCAATTTGCTTACCGCCCCAATAGTTCCACAGACAACGCAATTGCAATCACACTACACACTGCCCTAACCCATCTGGACAAGTGGAATACCTATGTAAGAATGCTGTTCATCGACTACAGCTCAGCATTTAACACCATAGTTCCCTCCAAACTCAGACCCTGGGTCTCGACCCCACCCTGTGCAACTGGGTCCTGGACTTCCTGACGGGCCACCCCCAGGTGGTGAGGGTAGGTAACATCTCCACCCTGCTGATCCTCAACACTGGGGCCCCACAAGGGTGCGTTCTCAGCCCTCTCCTGTACTCCCTCTTCACCCATGACTGTGTGGCCATGCACGCCTCAAACTCAATCATCAAGTTTGCAGACGACACTACAGCGGTAGGCTTGATTACCAACGACGAGATGGCCTACAGGGAGGAGGTGAGGGACCTCGGAGTGTGGTGTCAGGACAATAACCTCACAGTCAATGTCAACAAAACAAAGGAGATGATTGTGGACTTCAGGGAACAGCAGAGGGAGCAGCCCCCTATCCACATCAATGGGACAGTAGTGGAGAAGGTGGAAAGTTTTAAGTTCCTCGGCGTACACATCACAGACAAACTGAATTGGTCCACCCACACAGACAGCATCGTGAAGAAGGCGCAGCAGCGCCTCTTCAACCTCAGGAGGCTGAAGAAATTCAGCTTGTTACCTAAAACACTCACAAACTTTTACAGATGCACAATCGAGAGCATCCCGTCGGGCTGTATCACCGCCTGGTATGGCAACTGCTCCACCCATAACCGTAAAGCTCTCCAGAGGGTAGCGAGGTCTGCACAACGCATCACCGGAGGCAAACTACCTGCCCACCAGGAGACCTACACCACCCGATGTCACAGGAAGGCCATAAAGATCATCAAGGACAACAACCACCCGAGCCACTGCCTGTCCGCCCCGCTATCATCCAGAAGGCAAGGTCAGTACAGGTGCATCAAAGCGGGGACCGAGAGACTGAAAAACAGCTTCTATCTCAAGGCCATCAGACTGTTAAACAGCCATCACTAACATTGAGTAGCTGCTGCCAACATACAGACTCATCTCTAGCCACTGTAATAATGAAAAAATGTATGTAATTAATGTATCACTAGCCACTTTAAACAATGCTACTTTATATTATGTTTACATACCCTACATTACTCATATCATATGTATATACTGTACTCTATACCATCTACTGCATCTTGCCTATGCCGTTCAGCCATCGCTCTTTCATATATTTTTATGTACATATTCTTATTCATTCCTTTACACTTGTGTGTATAAGGTAGTTGTGAAATTGTTAGGTTAGATTACTTGTTAGATATTACTGCACGGTCGGAACTAGAAGCACAAGCATTTTGCTACACTCGCATTAACATCTGCTAACCATGTGTATGTGACAAACAAAATTTGATTTGATTTGGATGTTTTTTGTCTTTGCTCATGACTTTGCACCTTTTGATGGAAGTGTTTGAGGACAGGGTTTTGTTCTTTCTGGATTCCCTTAGAATGACTATAGCAGAGAAAGGTACAGGGCAACAACTCTTGCAATTCCAACTATTGAATCGTGCAATATACTGTTCTTAATCAAATCAAATTATACAAGTTTTTCCCAAAGCAGAGTTTTTTTTGCACGTGCTACAGAGGTCTATATGTGTCCGCTAATACTAGTTGAGGCCCAGTGCACTACTTTCGTATTTATTTGTATTTTATTTTCAGGGGGTGTTGCAGCACCCTCACTTCCCGCGGCTATGATGCTGTTGCATCCCATGGAGCCCACACTATTTAGTGCATCGGCAGCACTCTGCCACCTAGTGGACACAGAGTGTAACAGCAGACACAGTTCTCCACATGTATAAACTGATTATGTAAAACATACTGTATATAGCATGATTTAGTGTGATCTGGGACTGACGTAACTCCCTGCTCTTCTACAGATTATCTGAAGAACCTTCCTGAGGACTCGTCTGACTACAAAGACACGCAGGGTGAGTGGAACAATGTTGATCAGGCTGTGTGTGACAATGTCCGGTGTGATGCCATTCTCTCTCACAGACACTCTCACGGCATGTTAATCATGTTGACCTTACAGCTGCTCTGGGCATAGTAAAGGAAGTGGCCAACCATGCCAACGACATCATGAAACAAGGGGTGAGACGTCACACCATGTCCATCCTCATGAGAATTCGGCCAAAGGCATCCCATTGCATTTTCTCTGACCCCGGTCTGTCTCTATCTTTCAGGATAACTTTCAGAAGCTGATGCACATTCAGTACAGTCTGAACGGACAGCATGAGATTGTTCAGCCAGGCAGGGTGAGTGTCCAGCACTATGACACGCACACACACACACACACACACACACACCTGTGATCTCATCTGTTGGGATCACTTCTTGTCCCCAGGTGTTTCTTAAGGAGGGCACTCTGATGAAGCTGTCCAGGAAGGTCATGCAGCCACGGATGTTCTTCCTGGTGAGTACTGACTGATGCCCCCGGGGGTAGTTGAGGTCTCATTGTGATACCTGACCCGTTACTGTTACAGTTCTGCAGTTTATTTAGAGTCTGGCTTAGTTCACTTCCAACACTGTCTGTAGACCAGAACATTACCCCCCAAGTATCTGTATGTTGATGTGGCATGTGTATCTGTCTCTCTCTCTAGTTCAATGACACTCTTCTGTACACCACTCCAGTTCAGTCTGGTCAGTATAAACTCAACAGCATGCTCTCTCTGGCGGGCATGAAGGTGAGTACAGGCAGGGCTGAACACACATTTTACCCTGGACAATACTCTTCTGAAGTCTCATCGAAAACATGTGTTTATTGTGTTCAGGTGAGTAAGCCCAGTCAGGAGGCGTATCAGAATGAACTGAACATTGAGAGTGTGGAGCGTTCCTTCATCCTGTCTGCCAGGTGAGAACCTGCTCACTGACACACCTGAACACCTGAAGGTGGCGCCTAACATTATGGACATTCTGATGAGTTACCCTTCTAATTGGTTGTGGGTACAGTTCCAATGGCTTTTGATTGGTTACAGACGTTTTTGTTGTTGTTTCTGCCTGGCAGCTCGGCCACAGAGAGAGATGAGTGGCTGGCGGCCATCGCCACGGCGATAGACGACCACACCAGGAAGAAGATCACCTTCATCTCCAGCCGGAGTCAGGAGGAGGTGAGGCAGTGTGTGTGTGTTTCGTGAGTGAGCATGCACGTGCTTGTAGCATGTATAGTTCCAGCTCATTCGACTGACTGAATATGGGAACACTCCGATCCCACTGTTACCATAGCCAGTATAATTTTGCTACAATCCACTTGTTATGGCTATAACCATCTCTCTCTGTGTAGGCTGATGGCGTGTGTGACAGTGGGGCCCCACTGGGTTCTAAGGCCCCTATCTGGATCCCAGACCTGAGGGCCACCATGTGTATGGTCTGTACCTGTGAGTTCACCCTCACCTGGAGACGCCACCACTGCCGAGCCTGCGGGAAGGTAAGGAAAGGACAAGGGCCCTAGTTTACAATGGTTCACTACTATACTCCATATGTGTGTGTGCGCGTGTGTGTAGTGGTTTTCTCACTCACTGTGTGTATTGCAGGTGGTGTGTCAGACGTGCTCGTCCAGTAAGTTCTATCTAGAGTACTTGAAGAACCAGCCGGCTCGTGTGTGTGACCACTGCTTCGTCAAGCTACAGGAGAACAGTATGCGTCTTTTACATGAATACATATGAAATATTAAAGTGTTTTGACTATTTCAAATATTAAAAATGGAATGAATTGAAGTCATGATTTAAACCCTGTGTTGTTTGTTATTGTGAATTCAGTATGTATGTCAGAGGGTGCTTTGTGTTCGTGTGTTTCCTAGGTGACCGTGTTGCTTCTGGGGCACTGTCTCCTACTGGCAGATCTGGGGGATTCTCTTTCTCCAGGAAACAGAAGAAGATCCCAGCTGCTCTCAAAGAGGTGTCTGCAAACACAGAGAACTCCTCCATGAGTGGCTACCTACAGAGGTCAAAGGGCAACAAGAAGCAATGGAAGAGGCTATGGTTCGTCATCAAGAACAAAGTCCTGTACACCTACGCCGCCAGCGAGGTAACACCTACGCCACTCTAGTCACAAACACATATTTGTGCATTGTGTGTGTGTGTGTGACATGTGTACCTCTCCCTCTCTCCAGGACGTAGCTGCTCTAGAGAGCCAGCCTCTGCTAGGCTTCTTCCTGAGGGAGGAGAAGTGTGGCCCTTTCCAGAAGCTGCAGTTTAAACTGTACCACAAAAACACCCTGTTCTATATCTTCAAGGCTGACGACATCCCCACTGCACAGAGGTAATGGAGTATTAGAGTATTCATCCATCAGGAGGGGACCACGCTGTAACAGATAACTCCGGAGCGTGGGAGGGTGAAAGCATTCATATAGTTATTTTATCAATATAATGTTTATTGATGAGTTTGTTTTTTCCCAGGTGCCAATATAATAAAGTTTGTTGTGTTTCTCAATTTTCTCTCAGGTGGATAGAGGCTTTCCAGGAGGCCATGATTCTTTAACACCTAAACCAGTCAGCTCATGTCCTTCCCCTGGAGCCAGTTGAAGGACACCTTTTGATCCTTGTCCTCTAGACACGTCAGGGTCAGCAGCTCAGGAAGCACTCCCCACACCCCGAGCCCTGATGAACCGGTCTGGCTGCTCACCAGGAGACCCCAGAGTTCCAGTGGTGTGAAGAGCAGACATCATTGTCTTTCTGGTGGAAATATGGACTTTGTGTCAGCTCTATATTACATTCATTGTAAATGTTGGGATCTGTTGAAAATGTGCTCTTGGTCAAACCACCATGCTTCCAGTGGAGCTCTGAGGTTATGCGTGTGTTGAGCCTCATAGGCTGCATATCTATCTGTTCTGGATCTTAGATGGAATCGTTATGTGTCACAGCTGTGGGTCAAAGGTCATGTCCTGAAGCGTGTGCGTGTGGAAGTGTTAACAGAATTGTTGTCTGTGGACAGCCTGCTACCTTATACAGGGGTTCCCACAGTCCACAAAAAGCCTTGAAAGTCATTGAAAATGATTTGATGTAAATTGCTATTGATTTACATTATCCCTGAAAAGTTAAAGGATTTTGTTATTTTCTTTGGGAAATGTAACATATTGTAAGAAAAGTATCACCTCAAATATTGATGAATTATGGAAATTGGAATGGCGATTAGAGTATGAACCTTGCATGATGGGATGGATACCAGTTACAAAGAAGGGTGAGACGCAGTGCGTTCTCTCTGAGTAGGGAAGCTTCTCTGGTGCACTGCAGGTGGTTGGATTCAACTGTGAAAAACAGGGTGCCACAGAGACACAGGAGATGAGCATTTTGCTCCTTAGAAATATAGCAAAATTGCAGGGGTCGGTTTATATTGTTATTCTCTGTTAGGCTTAACTCAGTACATCTACCACATGTATAATGCAGTATACTGGATAAAACTGGAAATGGCATAAGTGTCAATATTTTACTACACAACCTATAGAACAAATGCATTTTTAAAGCGTATTTGTTAGACTCAGAAGCGGTGGTTGGGTAATATGTAGAATTGGGAGAGTAAAATGTACTTTTTTTGTGTGTAAAAGTCGAGAGCTAATATTTATATAGAACTGTACATTTCTCAATGTCCATAATTATGTGATTTTAGAAATATGATTTATTTGATAACAGATATTATCTTTGTCACTTTTGTAATAAGTAGTAGCTACCTTTTGTATTGTATGCCATGATGGTTGTAAAAGCACGTGTTGTAACAATGCCTCACTAGTTTGTTTTAAACTGCCTCAACAGACTTGTTGGATTCATTAGGAGGAATCTTTTAATCCAGGCCTCATTTGTATCATTTTTTTAATTGAATCATTTAAAGTGAACAGATTACAAAATAATGTTTGTCTTTTGAGCTAGACATGGAATGGAGAATGAAATGTATCCCTTAGGAAATGCTCACTAGCAATAAAGCAACATCCAGACAGTGCCTTAAATATGCGCAATTATCTTGTAATGATATAGATACAGAAAACTGTATTTAATTATCTGGTGCATTGTTTAATTAATTATTCATTTGAATTAGGATATTCTATTATCACAGTGACTACTTTGGCCGGTCCATCTGACATTTAACAGTGTAAATATCCATTATGTATTTAAATAGATTTTTTTTTTTTTAGTTTACATTTAGTACTTCAAATGTACTAATCAGGTTGCACTACTACACCATTATGGCAGGTGGCCTTATGGGAAATGAAGTTTATAACACAGAAACATTAGGGATAATTCAAAACAGATAATATTTTATAGAGACTAAATGTCCCTCCATCCTTATACACAATCACTAGAGAGCCATCGTGTCTTGTCTGTAAATAATATTTCTGCAGAACTGTCAGGCACCACTTTTTAATGAAACCTCTGAAAGTGACTTTGCATCATGACTCAATTTCATGCTTTGAGACATCAAGGGATGAGGGAGTTAATACATCTTTCCTCCTTAGATTACTGTCACTGAGTTATTTTATTGCATAGTACTGATTGATGTGTGGGTGCAGGCATGTCTTTGTGGGTGTGGATCTTTGCATGTGTTTAAGTTTGACACTGATAAAGAAGTCTTCCTCGGCTGTCTTATTTCTGCTTTGAGCTCAGTGATCAAAGCACTGTGTTGAGGAAGATAAGAGTATTTCAAAATATGACTCATATTTACTCCAACGCTCACTCTGTGGGTTTACTTTGCACTTTTCTTCCTTTGAATAAGATTGCTCTGCATATGTACAGTGCCTCCAGAGAGTATTCATACCCCTGACTTATTCCACATTTTGTTGTGTTGCAGCCTGAATTCAAAATATATATATATTTTTTTTTGGGGGGGGGGGGGGTATTGAAAATTAAATACAGAAATATCTCATTTACATGTGTATTCACACCCCTGAGTCAATACATATTAGAATCACCTTTGGCAGAAATTACAGACGTGAGTCTTTCTGGGTAAGTCTCTTAAGAGCTTTGCACACCTAGATTGTACATTATTCTTTTAAAAATTCTTCAAGCTCTGTCAAGTTGGTCATCGCAAGACAGCCATTTTCAAGTCTTGGCATAGATTTTCATGCTGGTTTAAGTCAAAACTGTAACTAGGCCACTCAGGAACATTCCATGTCTTATTGGTAAGCAACTTTTAGGTTATTGTCCTGCTGAAAGGTGAATTTGTTTCTCAGTTTCTGTTGGAAAACAGACTGAACCAGGTTTTCCTCTAGGATTTTGCATGTGCTTAGCTCTATTCTATTTATTTTTATCCTAAAAAAAACTCCCTAGTCCTTGCCGATGACAAGTATACTCATAACATGCTCTAGCCACCATCATGCTTTAAAATATGAAGAGTGGTACTCAGTGATGTGTTGTGTTGGATTTTCCCCAAGCATAACGCTTCGTATTCAGGACATAAAGTTAATTTATTTGCCACATTTGTTTGCAGTTTTACTTTAGTGACTTATTGCAAACAGGTTTTGTAATATTTTTATTCTGTACAGGCTTCCTGCTTTTCACTTTTTCCATTTCCATTTTCCAACTCTAAAAAGTTCTGGGACACTGTAAAGTCCATGGAGAATAAGAACACCTCCTCCCAGCTGCCCACTGCACTGAAGATAGGAAACACTGTCACCACTGATAAATCCACCATAATTGAGAATTTCAATAAGCATTTTTCTACGGCTGGCCATGCTTTCCACCTGGCAACTCCTACCCCGGTCAACAGCACTGCACCCCCAACAGCAACTCGCCCAAGCCTTCCCCATTTCTCCTTCTCCCAAATCCATTCAGCTGAAGTTCTGAAAGAGCTGAAAAATCTGGACCCCTACAAATCAGCCGGGCTAGACAATCTGGACCCTTTCTTTCTAAAATTATCTGCCGAAATTGTTGCCACCCCTATTACTAGCCTGTTCAACCTCTCTTTCGTGTCATCTGAGATTCCCAAAGATTGGAAAGCAGCTGCGGTCATCCCCCTCTTCAAAGGGGGGGACACTCTTGACCCAAACTGCTACAGACCTATATCTATCCTACCATGCCTTTCTAAGGTCTTCGAAAGCCAAGTCAACAAACAGATTACCGACCATTTCGAATCTCACCATACCTTCTCTGCTATGCAATCTGGTTTCAGAGCTGGTCATGGGTGCACCTCAGCCACGCTCAAGGTCCTAAACGATATCTTAACCGCCATCGATAAGAAACATTACTGTGCAGCCGTATTCATTGATCTGGCCAAGGCTTTTGACTCTGTCAACCACCACATCCTCATCGGCAGACTCGACAGCCTTGGTTTCTCAAATGATTGCCTCGCCTGGTTCACCAACTACTTCTCTGATAGAGTTCAGTGTGTCAAATCGGAGGGTCTGCTGTCCGGACCTCTGGCAGTCTCTATGGGGGTGCCACAGGGTTCAATTCTTGGACCGACTCTCTTCTCTGTATACATCAATGAGGTCGCTCTTGCTGCTGGTGAGTCTCTGATCCACCTCTACGCAGACGACACCATTCTGTATACTTCCGGCCCTTCTTTGGACACTGTGTTAACAACCCTCCAGGCAAGCTTCAATGCCATACAACTCTCCTTCCGTGGCCTCCAATTGCTCTTAAATACAAGTAAAACTAAATGCATGCTCTTCAACCGATCGCTACCTGCACCTACCCGCCTGTCCAACATCACTACTCTGGACGGCTCTGACTTAGAATACGTGGACAACTACAAATACTTAGGTGTCTGGTTAGACTGTAAACTCTCCTTCCAGACCCATATCAAACATCTCCAATCCAAAGTTAAATCTAGAATTGGCTTCCTATTTCGCAACAAAGCATCCTTCACTCATGCTGCCAAACATACCCTTGTAAAATTGACCATCCTACCAATCCTCGACTTTGGCGATGTCATTTACAAAATAGCCTCCAATACCCTACTCAACAAATTGGATGCAGTCTATCACAGTGCTATCCGTTTTGTCACCAAAGCCCCATATACTACCCACCATTGCGACCTGTACGCTCTCGTTGGCTGGCCCTCGCTTCATACTCGTCGCCAAACCCACTGGCTCCATGTCATCTACAAGACCCTGCTAGGTAAAGTCCCCCCTTATCTCAGCTCGCTGGTCACCATAGCATCTCCCACCTGTAGCACACGCTCCAGCAGGTATATCTCTCTAGTCACCCCCAAAACCAATTCTTTCTTTGGCCGCCTCTCCTTCCAGTTCTCTGCTGCCAATGACTGGAACGAACTACAAAAATCTCTTAAATTGGAAACACTTATCTCCCTCACTAGCTTTAAGCACCAACTGTCAGAGCATCTTACAGATTACTGCACCTGTACATAGCCCACCTATAATTTAGCCCAAACAACTACCTCTTTCCCAACTGTATTTAATTAATTTATTTATTTTGCTCCTTTGCACCCCATTATTTTTATTTCTACTTTGCACATTCTTCCATTGCAATACTACCATTCCAGTGTTTTACTTGCTATATTGTATTTACTTTGCCACCATGGCCTTTTTTGCCTTTACCTCCCTTCTCACCTAATTTGCTCACATTGTATATAGACTTGTTTTTTTTTTTTTTTTTTTTTACTGTATTATTGACTGTATGTTTGTTTTACTCCATGTGTAACTCTGTGTCGTTGTATGTGTCGAACTGCTTTGCTTTATCTTGGCCAGGTCGCAATTGTAAATGAGAACTTGTTCTCAACTTGCTTACCTGGTTAAATAAAGGTGAAATAAATAAAAAATAAAAAATTTAGATTACTATTGTGGAGTAACTACGATGTTGTTGATCCTTCCTCAGTTTTCTCCTATCACATCCATTGGCCTTATGATGAAATCCCTGAGCAGTATCCTCCCTCTCCGGCAACTGAGTTAGTAAGGACGCCTGTATCTTTTTAGTGACTGGGTGAATTGATAAACCATCCAAAGTGTAATGTTCAAATGGATATTCAATGTCTTTTTTTTTACCCATCTACCAATAGGCGCCCTTTGCGAGGCATTGGAAAAACTCCTTGGTCTTTGTGGTTAAATTTGTGTTTGAAATGCACTGCTAGACTGAGGGACCTTACAGATACTTGTATGTGTGGGGTACAGAGATGAGGTAGTCATTCAAAAATCATGTTAAACACTATTATTGCACACAGATTGAGTCCATGCAACTTATTATGTGACTTGTTAAGCACAATTTTACTCCTGAACTCAGGCTTGGCATAACAAAGGGGTTGAATACTTATTGACTCAAGACGTTTCAATTTGTAAAAATGTCTAAAAACAGAACTCCACATTGACATTGTGGTGTATTGCGTGTAGGCCAGTGACACAACATCTGTAAAACAACAAAAAATGTGGAAAAAGTCGAGGGTTGTGAATAGTTTCTGAAGACACTGTATGAAAGTATTTTTGAAATGTATTTTATTATAACTAATTATTATGTCATTACATTTAGCTTCTAAATGATACTTCTATATTAGTCATCACATTTTGCTCCCAAGTAACGTTAAGATACACTTGTTATTATTATTATTTTTTACAATAGGTTACCATCAAATTGTCATCAAATTGTTTCTAGTATTGAGACACTTCAAAATGGACAGTTAGGTGGTAGCATTTTCTTACTACGGTTTACTTTACTCGTTTACTGTCATCACAGAACAGAAGAGAAACACGGAACTATTGTGGACCAGGAAGCGTTTCATACGGAATGTACAACAGTGTCTGTTACCCAAATCAGTCCCGTCTAAAAATGGCGGAGTATATACATGTCGTTCGAAGGGCTTTGGGACAGTTAGGAGGTCACGGTGGTGTGAAAGGCTTATTTGTTCAGTTATTCAGGTCAGTTGAAGAGCGATATAATGTACTTTGTAATCTATAGAGGTGGTTGTCACTTTCAATGCATTTACTCGAGATAAATAAGTGTCCCCGGTCGGCAGGCAACCGGCTAGCTAACTTCCTATCGTTAACTACTGTAGCTGGCTACATTGGTAAACAAACGGATTCACTGCTCTTTTTAAAATCTGTTTTAAGACTACTTGATTGTGTGATCTCTGACCTGTATCCGGTCTGACAAATTAGACAGTGCTAATGGACTAGCTAGCAATTTATCTAACTTGGAGTGACTGTTATTTTGTTACAGGGCAAATGATGTGAAAACGGGAGCCCTGATTGGCGTGGACAAGTATGGAAACAAGTACTTTGAGGACACACGCTACTTTTTTGGTAAGGTCGAACAGTCCGAAACCTCAGCTCACATTACCAGTGATGGCCTTCGGCTATGTACTGCAGTGACAAGCATCATATTATCTCTGAATGTAGTCGGCACATATAATATTTTCCATATGGAGTTGATTGGTCAGAGTGTGGGGAAATCAAGTAGTAGAAGTGTGGTAGAGAGGGCTGTTCAAAGACCTGTAGTGTACTCAGAGTAACACCTCTTCTTGTCAGGTCGTCACCGCTGGGTGATCTACACAACGGAGATGAATGGAAAGAACACCATGTGGGAGGTGGATGGCAGCATGGTGCCCGCTGAATGGTAAATACATCTCACTTGGTTTGACACAGGTGGAGTTGCCTCGATCTCAGTGACTGGGCCATTGCCATGTTGGAAATACTGGCCTTCATAGTAAAATTGCTGACAAAGTTCTGAGTATGGAATTGTCATAGATCTGGGTGGTACTCATTGAGTTGATGTACTGGTGTCTTAATTGTGTTTTTACCGTCTAAGAACCTTCTATTGATGAAATGAGTACCTGATGCTAACTCCCAATCTTAAATCTCCACAGGCATCGCTGGCTCCACTGTATGACAGACAACCCCCCCACCACACACCCTCCTACGCCCAAGAAGTTCCTGGCGGAGGTCCACCAGTTCAACGTGAGTGGTTCGGCCCAGGCGTACGTGCCCTACTCCACCACCCGCAAGAAGATCCACGAGTGGGTGCCCCCAAAGGCTCAGTGACCCTGCTTAGACCTGACCTTCGACCTCTGACCCGTGACCTTGTTCTGTAAATGATGAGTGTGATTTCCTGTGTGCGTCCACCACCACATCTTTGCTTCTAAATAAAATCGAATCTATATGGACACTGGTGATGACTCAGTCCTTATGTGTGAAACTGTGGGCTGTTATGTCACTAGTGACTTGTTGGCTGACTAATGACCAGCTCTCCACGAGTATGACATAAAAATGTTAGCAACATGAGTTTGTTTGAGATGTTTTTAAGACTGACTGAGACTGGCCCATTGTTGAGGGGCAGATTATGAGGTAATGTTTCTCTGAGGGTGTTAGATGGTCTGATTTGTGTGTGTGTGTTGCAGACAGCAGGATATTGCTGAGCTGAGAAAAGGCTGCAGTATTTCACATGGGGGTAATAGGAGCATGTCTGATCAGATGACCATCATATCAGGGTGATATTGTGGGCAGGGTGTTGTCACATTCACACAGGCAGACAGACACTCACACTCCCAGCTCCAGTCCCTCTGTCCTTTCGGGGACTGCTGTGCGATGAGAGGTGAGGACTCCAGTACCAGTCTGTGAGTTGGCAGACAATTTTCTGATGTCAATGTCTAGTTAAGACCATAGTTTGACTATCTTTGGTGGTGCAGAAAATAAATACTGTATACTGTATTAGTCCCTAGTGAATCTTTTCATATGGCGTTGGAAGTAGATATTTTTCTGCACTGGAATGGCAGAGTCTATCTACTTGTAGGCATCATAATAGCTATTCTACTGTAGTCTGTACCATAGTAAGGACATTCATATTTTCAGAAGCAGCTTGGTTACTCAGGGTTTACCGGTATTCTAACCCTGCCTTTGCTTCCAGTGGTCTTGGCTGTTAGATGAGAAGGTTTACGCTGTCAACGCTATTTGGCCGTGGGGTCAGTGAGGAGGCAGAGGATGAGGTCAGTCTCTCTATCCCTTTATATGACTGTTTGAATCCATTTTAAATGCCCCCTCACTGAAATGACATGACATGGCTGGATAGGCGAAACCCTCATAAATATCCACCATCCTAAATGTGTTACTATAGTAGTTACTTCAAGGGAGAGAGGAAGGAAGGATGCATGTTTAAGGTCCAATGCAGCCTTCTTTTTAAATCTCAATATAACATAATTTCTGGGTAACAATTAAGTACCATACTGTGATTCTTTTCAATTAAAATGTTCAAAAAGA
This sequence comes from Oncorhynchus nerka, assembly GCF_034236695.1. Lineage (NCBI taxonomy): Eukaryota > Metazoa > Chordata > Actinopteri > Salmoniformes > Salmonidae > Oncorhynchus > Oncorhynchus nerka. The sequence continues at coordinate 55,003,134 of NC_088418.1, forward strand.
AACCAAAATAGCTGATTTTCTTAGCTGATTTTCTTAGATTAAAAAAAAAATGTCTTCACCTATCTCCATAAACCGCCCTCTTATGATTTCCATGTGCCATTAGTTTTTCAACTGCGATGTGATGTTTCACTTACATTCTGAACCTGTCTAATCGCATAGTATATACAGATTGTAAGATAAATATTTTTACTAAAAGTATTATTATATTGTTAATTGATTGGGCGATCTCCCAACACTGCTATTTGGAGGGTTAATTTCAGATAAATTAATTTCAGCCATTCCTGAACCAGTGACCAGAAACATGAAAAATAGCTTCTTAGCAAAGAACAATTTCTCAAATTAGAATTTTGCTTGGACACTCTAGGAGTGGTTTGAGTTGGGAGGAGAACAATTTAAACTAGCTGTTATTGGCAGAGAGGTTTGGAACTATCGTTCTTATTGGTCTATTATATAATTTACCAACTGGAGATGTCACCAGGCAGACCAAAGCAGGCTGAAATTTAAGGTGGCCTTTTCAAATAGCTAAAATTATCATAATTTTCACAATTTCACAGTATTATTCCAACCTCATGGTGTGGAAATATATATAAAACATAGAAAAGTCACGTTTTTGACTGCACTGGGCCTTTAAAGATTTATTGGAAAGGGGCCACATCATTTTCTCCTTTCCACTTTCTGTCTGTCAGGAAGACCTGTAATGACTGATCCATCCACCTGGGGTCACTGTGTCCCCTGATAAAGTCGGCATTCAACTCACACCTCAGCTATATCATAATTAAATCAAACACAATTCATGAGCACTTTGCTTTTGAGCATGTAAATTGAGAAGCTCTTTGTTGATGTGGAATAACATTGTCACAAGTCAGCAGTTCCAGGTGTTGCAATATATCCAGCTATCTCTGACTAGAATGCGACCGGCTTTCATTTGGAAGCCAGTCACATAGGCACCAGGACGGGGACCGGGGGACAATCTCATAAAGATCCTGAGTAATCTTTTGGCGCCTTGCGGCTGAGTTTTATCGCCTTGACTGG